>NC_142592.1:63714538-63866450 GCF_965207765.1 Zootoca vivipara | reverse complement strand
TTATCGATCAAAAAGGATATTTGCAGAAAGTTCTTCCCAAAAGAAAAGCACATACTTGGGTAAAATGTGCATAAAAGGAAAAACTGCTTTGCAAAAATATGTGTAATATTGCTTAGGCATGAATATATTAAGAGAAACTTGTACTAAAATGCGGATGAATTTTCATGAGGACTTAAAAATATAGTTGCGAACATGGAAACTTAGAGAAATGAACTTAAAGACTTGGGGGGGGGGGGACAGAAATTGACAGCTTCACCCATCCTTATTCCTAAGGGAGTTTGGGGTTGTCCTAATTGAGGGGAGGGCGGAGCTCGTCAATGGAAGCGAATTATTTGTGTCTGTCTTCACTGCAAAAGATGTTTTGTTCGAATGAACTTTCACAGAGAATCAGAGGAACTGAAGTATACAGTCATGACCAGGGAAAAAGTTCTAGACCAGGCACCCCCAAAACTTTGGCCGGCCAGATGTTTTGGACTACAATTCCCATCTTCCCCGACCACTGGTCCTGTTAGCTAGGGATCATGGGAGTTGTAGGCCAAAACATCTGGAGGGCTGCAGTTTGGGGGGTGCCTGTTCTAGACCCTACTGACAAATTAAAAGCTAATCAATCTCCAAATCCAGGTTACAGGTAGGTAGCCGTGTTGGTCTGGGTCGAAGTAAAATAAAAAAATTCCTTCAGTAGCACCTTAAAGACCAACTAAGTTTTTATTTTGGTATGAGCTTTCGTGTGCATGCACACTTCTTCAGATACAGTGAAATGTACAGTGAAATTTCACTGTATCTGAAGAAGTGTGCATGCACACGAAAGCTCATACCAAAATAAAAACTTAGTTGGTCTTTAAGGTGCTACTGAAGGAATTTTCCAAATCCAGGTGCCACCCACCTGCGAGATCTTAAAGAACTAAAAGGTAAAACTGCCAATCCTCTAACAAAAATAGGTAAAGGTAAATGGACCCCTGACCATTAGGTCCAGTTGCAGATGACTCTGGGGTTGCAGCGCTCATCTTGCTCTATAGGGTGAAGGAGCCGGCATTTGTCTGCAGACAGCTTCCAGGTCATGTGGCCAGCATGACTATGCCACTTCTGGCGAACCAGAGCAGTGCACGGAAATGCTGTTTACCTTCCCACTGGAGCGGTCCCTATTTATCTACTTGCACTTTGATGTGCTTTCGAACTGCTAGGTGGGCAGGAGCTGGGACCGAGCAACGGGAGCTCACCCCGTCGCGGGAATTCGAACCGCCGACCTTCTGATCGGCAAACCCTAGGCTCTGTGGTTTAGACCACAGCACCACCCGCGTCCCTCTCATGTCCCCCTCACCTTTTCTTCTAACCTAAGCAACCCCAAATATTATCACCTTTCCTTGTAGGGGACTTGCTCCAGTCCCTTTATCATTTTGGTTGCTCATTTCTGAACCGTTTCCAGCTCTGCAATATTTTTTTGGATGCTATTGTCGGTAAGGTACCAGTAGATTAGAATCACAAACTCTATCTAGAATGTGGCTTGAACCCAGGTGTCAGAAAAGGTTATTTATGTATGCCACTACTGCGGCTCGTGTTTGGTTAGCCCAAAAATGGAAAACGAGTGAAGTCCTAACTAAAGAAGAATGGCAATTCAAACTGATGGAATATGCACAGCTTGCAGACGAACATATGTTTAAAGATGATTGGGAAATGTTCATTGAATATATGGGGGGGAATTGTGTATGTTTGAAAACGTGGGCAGCATTAAGATAAATTCAACAGTGTAAATAAGTTTTGATGGATGTGATAATGGAATACTGAATGGTTTAGTTTGTATAAAATATGCAGGGATTTATGTTATGCAAAATGAACCTTGGAAAGAGAAGAAGGGAAGTCATTGATATTTTAAGGTTGTTTAAATGAATATTCCAAAATGTAAAACAGAAAATTTAATAAAAATTATAGGGAAAAAATAAAATAAATTGTGGCTTGAGCATCAGTGCAGCAAACAATATTCAATCCAAACTGTAGAAGCTGCCAAGCCACAGTATATTAGAACCCTGAACTCCCTCCCAGACAATCAATTGAACAAAACTAATCAAATTCAACTATCCAACTAATGAAGTACACTGAATTATGGAGTGAGTGGAACAAGGAAAAGGTCATAAGATAGATTCCTCTTAAAGGTCTTGTTTGCCTTCTCTTTTGTAAAACTATGGTTGCCTTGTCTTGCTCACTCTCGTGGTCACCCCCCCCCCATGCCCTGGTTGGTCAAGAACTTTGCTGCCATATAAATAATCCTCTTACAAATCACAGCTGCTTAGGAATTCCAGGCCAGATCAGAAGCTCAAGACTTCTAAAACCATTAGGATGGAAACATTTTAACTCAAGAGCTCCCATCGACTTGATTTAATCTGCTTCTGGAGGCAAACTGTACTGAAGGAATTGGGGGTGGGGGGAGAACACAAGGGTCCATATCCACACCGACATCCAATGTAGGTGAGAAGACTTGTCCCCCCCACTTCCCTCCACTGTGGCACTGATCCAGATAATTCCCTCTGCATTTTGGAGAAGGAAATTATAGTCGGTCCAAGTTACAGGTATCTGAAGAAGTGTGCATGCACACGAAAGCTCATACCAATGACAAACTTAGCTGGTCTCTAAGGTGCTACTTAGAGGGGAGGGGAAGAAATGGAGGCAGTGAGCGATTTTACTTTCTTGGGCTCCTTGATCACTGCAGATGGTGACAGCAGTCACGAAATTAAAAGACGCCTGCTTCTTGGGAGAAAAGCAATGACAAACCTAGACAGCATCTTAAAAAGCAGAGACATCACCTTGCCAACAAAGGTCTGTATACTATAGTTAAAGCTATGGTTTTCCCAGGAGTAATGTATGGAAGTGAGAGCTGGACCATCAAGAAGGCTGATCGCCGAAGAATTGATGCTTTTGAATTATGGTGCTGGAGGAGACTCTTGAGAGTCCCATGGACTGCAAGAAGATCAAACCTATCCATTCTGAAGGAAATCAGCCCTGAGTACTCACTGGAAGGACAGATCCTGAAGCTGAGGCTCCAATACTTTGGCCACCTCATGAGAAGAGAAGACTCCCTGGAAAAGACCTTGATGTTGGGAAAGATTGAGGGCACTAGGAGAAGGGGACGACAGAGGACGAGATGGTTGGACAGTGTTCTTGAAGCTACGAACATGAGTTTGACCAAACTGCGGGAGGCAGTGGAAGACAGGAGTGCCTGGCGTGCTATGGTCCATGGGGTCACGAAGAGTCGGACACGACTAAACGACTAAACAACAACAAAGGTGCTACTGGAAGCAATTTTTTTATAGTCAGTCCAGTCATGGAACGCCACAAAACTCTGGTGTAACATGTAACAGGCTCCTGGCATTTGACACTGTATGGCATGGGTCGCAATTAGTATTGATTGTTATTTTTATTTCCATTCCTTGCCCGTTGTTCAGCACAAGGTCCCAGTGTGGGTTGCAGCAGTGGTTTTGAACCAGTGTGCCGTGGCACCCTGGGGTGCCTTGAATGATGGCCAGGGATGTTGTGGGCAACACTGGCCTCTGTCCCTCTTCCCTTCCCTCCCTCCTCTGATGCCCTATCTCTGCCTCCCAAAGGCTTGCACAGCTGTTTGTTGCAGCAGCCCTGGCTACAAGCTCCCCAGGCGAATGCTTCCTCTGGGGCTGGCCAGGGGGGTGCTTCCCAGGCCCCTGTGGGGCAGTGTGAGAAGGCACCTCTCTTTGGGGCAGGGGGGCAACTCAGAGACCCAGTGCTTCCTCCCCAATCACTTTTAAATGAATGTTTGGAGCCACTGCCAAAGGAGAAGGAGAACGGCTGATGCTTTTTGCATGCTGCTAATCTAGTTCTGCTGATACAGAAACTCAACATTTCTTTCTTCTTCCAACATACCAGAGTTCTTATGGTCGGAAACCAATCTGAGGATGTCTCCTGGTTCCCCGTCAATGTTGAAGCAGACCGTTAGCTTGCTCAAGGGGAAATCGACGACAAAATGAGGGTCCCCATCCGCTGGAAAGACAAGAATTAAATCATAATAATGCAGAGTCGCAGACTTTAAGGCTCCCACCCAAACCAGCACACACAGCACCAAACACAAATGCTACCACGACCAAACCCCATTTGCGGAGAGACCTCTTGCTTCTCCCCTCAAGCACCAGCACCACCACGAACATTTTGTAGCTTTGGGGGTAAGGTTTTCCTAAAAGGAAAAGCAAACTAGACTATAGGTAAGACTCCCAAGAAGACCATCCACAATGGACTACTGTTGAACGTAGGGAAGCTTGAGATGCCGTCAAGACTACGATTTATTGGGGCAGATGTTTTTGTGGGTTTTTTCTGATGCAGCTTGGAACGAGCCTCAAGCTCACTTTAGTTTCCAGTCTTGGTTTGTGTGCACAAACCATAGTCTGCCATGTTTTGGATGAAACAAAGAAACAAACCATGGTTTGTCTTGAAGCAGGCTAGGCAGGAGGAGGTCATTGGGCATTTAGCAGAAAAGGGGTTAAGAGCTGAGGCTCACCCCTTAAAAATTATTTATGCTTTTCAGATTTATACATTTCACTGATTTTACAATCATTTGGACATTTCAAAACTCGACTTCCTTCCCCCTCTTTCTGCAGGTCCTTAAATTTATTTTTAAGATCTTCTGCATATCCAAATTAACTTAATTTCCTCATTTATTCATCTGCTTTAAATATAAACTCACTATAAAACTGCAGGTTATTACAATAATCCTGCCAATGTTCTTAGCTGTTTACAATTTATCTGTAAATATTCAATAAACCATTTCCATTCTTTTATAAAAAGATTTTTGTCTTGATTTCTTATTCTTCTGGTAAGTTTCCCCATTTCTGCATATTCCATAAGTTTCTGTATCCATTCTTCCTTTGCTGGGACTTCTGCTTCTTTCCATTTTGGGGCGAGTGACATTCTCGCTGCTGTAGTCGCATACATGAATAAATTTCTACACATTTTAGGTAGTTCTGTCCCTATAATTCCCAAAAGAAAAGCTTCTGGTGTTTCTTTTTCTTTTTGCAAATGTTACTTTAAACATCCTTTTCTTTTCATTATACAGTACATCATTTCCCAGTAAACATTAACCTTACTACAAGACCACCACATATGATAAAAAGTTCCTTCTTTCTCTTTACATTTCCAACACTTATTTGATTTAGATTTATACATATGAGGCTCAGGCTATTCTTGTGCATGTAACGTTGAACAACCCCACTGTGATATTTCTACACAAAGCTCAAACATCCAACGAAAGGAAAGCACTTCAGGTATGGAGTTGTTTTGCCGCCACATACGTGAAATCCAAGTTGTGTTCACTTCTGGGTCAAAACTGGTGGCCCAATCATAGAATCACAGAATCATATAGTTGGAGGAGACCGCGTGGGCCATCCAGTCCAACCCCCTGCCAAGCAGGAAACACCTTCAAAGCATTCCTGACAAATGGCTGTCAAGCCTCTGCTTAAAGACCTCCAAAGAAGGAGACTCCTCCACACTCCTTGGCAGCAAATTCCACTGCCGAACAGCTCTTACTGTCAGGAAGTTCTTCCTCTTAACCTTCTCTTCTCCAGGCTATCCACCATCAACACATGGGGACGGCTCTTCCATGTCGTACTTCGTTCCTTGAGACCAGCAGATGAGGGGTCACGGTTTAAGGTGCTCCCCACCCAACTTGTCTGAGGTCTCATGAATGGTGACGAGATCCAAGGCCTTCTTGGTAATATTCTCCTGCACTCAAAAGAGTCCTGCTTGCTCACTGTACCGATGCCTTTTGGAGGAAACTAGTTAAGACACTTCCAGAAAGTTTGTGCTAAGTTAAGGGAATATGCTGAACAGGACCAACCTGCCCTGCTAGGGGATTTACCTGATGTTTTCGTGACTTCAACTTTTTGTTTCGCTGGCTTTGCAAGAACAGGCCCTAGATAGCCAGGAAAAAACAGGGAGGAGAAAACAAACATGATAAGCAACAACATGGCTATTTCATACTGTGATTTACGGTTCCCTTTTGTCCAAAGAATATCATAGAATTGTAGACTTGACCCAAAGAGCCATCTAGTCCAACCTACTGCAAGGCAGGAATCACAACTATCTGAAGTTTTCCTCCTTTTTTTCTTCTCTTCTTTAATTTCTGTGTTTTTTAAAAAATGCTTAATATTTGGTGCTTATTTCTATATACTGTATTTTTCCTTTTAAAAATGGAATTGCAACAATATTCCGTATTGGCCTGAATATAAGCCTCCCCTCCCCCTCCCCCAAATTCAGACCGTGAAAAGTTAAAGTGTGGCTTAAATTCGCGACCTTACAAAAATTGGCTTTTATGATATTGATGCTGAAACAGACATACGGTAAAATGGAACGGATGTGAGTGCCTGTGGAATATTAAGGAAGAGGCTTATATTCGGGTACAGTGGACCCTCCTTATATGAACTTAATTCATCCCTGAGGTCCGTACTTCCCCAGAAAAGTCCGTATTCGGAGGCGCCGCTTCTGCGCATGCGGCAAACCCCAGAAGTATACACTTCTGGGTTTGCCGCGTTCATAACTTGAAATTACGTTACCCAAAGGTAACGTAACCCGAGGTACCACTGTATTCTCTCCCCCCCCCTGAATTTTATAGGTGCAGCTTATATTTGGGTGCGGCTTATATTCAGGCCAATACGGTAGCTGTGGCTCAATTTAAATGAATCCGTTTATATGGGATTTAAATGACATTGCCTGCTCCACAGTTCTCCATTTCATTCCCCCTGCCATCGAATTTTCTGCTTTCCCCACCCAATGATCGGTCTGATTTCCATGGCCACTCAGCCTTCCTGGGGCTGTTTTGGGGCCTCTGCCCCCACCATATATTTCCCTAACTTCTGCAAGCCTTGGGGTTCCCCAGCCTGCTGAAACCTTGTACGTGAATAGGCTACATAAAGGCCAAAGCTTGAAGAACCAAGACCACAACTAAAACTTCATGGTGATAGACACATTGCCATTCCCACATCGTTTGACATAATACCTGCACACTATTCTTGGGACTCGGAACATAAGCTAATGCGCATCATGCTTACCTGATGGTGCCCGGTGACCTTGCAGCCCCTGCACGATCTCCCCGACTCCTTCGGTTGATGGGCCGGTGTAAACCTCCCTTGGGAGGTCCGCCTGGCTCGCAAGCTCCTTCATCTTCAGTGTGGTGAAGGGGGTGACAAAATTGTACGCGAGGGCCAGCTTCTCGGCTCTCTCCCTCAAGGTCTCCTTCTCCTCACTGTCGTCGCTCTTCAGCCAGGAGGTCATCAGCTCCTTGATGGTGAGGTAGCTCCAAGTCCGTTCAACATAGTTCTGATCATCCGTGGTGTCTTCGGCACCTCTGGAGGCCAGTCCAACATGGTTCTTGGCGGAGAGGTCTACAGCCACGTCAGTTTTCAGGAGGACATACTTGTCGCTGTTGCTGGCTGTCACCTCCACATGTAAGCGGTCGGCTGTCTTGTTGAAGAGTTTCCCGGCAATGACAATTTCAGAGCCATTGAAGTAGTTGGGGAATAGGTTCTGGGTCACTTGCTCCACGCTGTCTGTAGGGTAATCGATCCGGATGTCGGAAAGAAGAGGCGTCGCGATCTCGTCATAGAATCTGCGTAGGAACAGTTTGTTATTGAGAAGCTTCAAGGGGCGACATTACTGATATATAAGGAGAGCATAGTGGAAGCAGACAAGCATCCTTACAGCAGATAACAAATGTAATAGCCCTGCCTCAGATTCCCAACTTGTGCAGCGCTGTGGTCTAAACCACTGAGCCTCTTGGGCTTGCCGATCGGAAGGTCGGCGGTTCGAATCCCCGCGACACGGTGAGCTCCCGCTGCTCTGTCCCAGCTCCTGCCAACCTAGCACTTCGAAAGCATGCCAGTGCTTTGGTGGGAAGGTCAGCAGCATTTCCATGGGCTCTGGCGTCCGTCACGGTGTCCCGTTGCGCCAGAAGCGGTTTAGTCATGCCGGCCACATGACCTGGAAACCTGTCTTTGGACAAATGCCGGCTCCCTCAGCCTGAAAGTGAGATGAGCGCCACAACCCCTGAAGGAGCGTCTCCACCTCCATCATTCTGCCCGGACACTGAGGTCCAGCACCGAGGGCCTTCTGGCGGTTCCCTCGTTGCGAGAAGCCAAGTTGCAGGGAACTAGACAGAGGGCCTTCTCGGTGGTGGCGCCTACCCTGTGGAACGCCCTCCCAACAGATGTCAAAAAGGAAAACAACTACCAGACTTTTAGAAGACATCTGAAGGCAGCTCTGTTCAGGGAGGTTTTTAATGTTTAATAGATGATTGTTATTTTATTCTTTTTTTGGAAGCCGCCCAGAGTGGCTGGGGAGACCCGGCCAGATGGGCGGGGTATAAATAATAAATAATAAATTATTATTATTATTATTATTATTATTATTATTATTATTATTATTATTATCATCACCTTTGACTGGACTTAACCATCCAGAGTTAACTTGTCCACAGAATGGGAGCTGGCACGATCCCCAAGGAGCTGGCTTCAGGCACCAGTCTTGTTGACAGACCAACTCTGTGGCACAAAGGGGTCTGCAAGCGTGACACCTGACTTTGCCTGCAGACAAAGTTCCTAAGTCACTGAGGGTTTGGGAGCCATCAGCTCTGCTCACGTGGTTTAGCTGGCCAGTCAAACGGTCCAGGGTCCTTTACCTTTACCTTTTACCTTTACAATGACTGGCTGAGGCTCTGATTTTAAGTAGTCCAAAAATCCAAGCCATGAGGGTGGAAAACACAGGGGTCAGACTAAGTCCAACCCAAAGGCCAGGCGGAACAGCTCTGTCTTGCAGGCCCTGCGGAAAGATGACAAATCCTGCAGGGCCCTGGTCTCCTGTGAAAGAGCATTCCACCAAGTTGGGGCCAATGCTGAAAAGGCCCTGGCCCTAGTAGAGGCCAATCTAGCCACCTAATGGCTCGGGATCTCCAGAATATTGTTGTTTGTGGACCTTAAGGTCCTCCACGGGGCATACCAGGAGAGGCGGTCCCGTAGGTATGAGGGTCCCAAGCCGCATAGGGCTTTAAAGGTCAAAACCAGCACCTTAAGCCTGATCCTGTACTCCACCGGGAGCCAGTGCAGGGACCTATCGGCTCTGCTCACCTGTTTTAGCTGGCCAATCAAAGCCGTTCCCGGGGTGCGGCTGCAGTCGCATGCTGACAGTGTCCGGTTCCACCAGAAACGGTTTAGTCCTGCTGGCCACAAGACCCGGAAAGCTATCCATGGACAAACGCCGGCTCCCTCGGCCTGAACGTGAGATGAGCGCCGCAACCCCATAGTCGCCTTTGGCTGGACTTAACTGTCCAGGGGTCCTTTTCCTATTCCAGTGAATTCAGACTCTGGAACTTGTGTTTGTGCCAAGGCAACATCTCCTCCTTATCCTCCCCAATGATGAGCTATCCAATGAATGTTTACTATGCTTCAGCCTAGCAGTTTGGCATGGACTCAGTGATGCTCAAGCAGGCAAGTTTTGCACAATGTCCTAATCAATATTGTCCTTTTATTTGTAAACCGCTTTGAGGTTTGTTTGTTTTTACAATCAAGTGGCATATACATTTTATGACACGTACCAAGATAAATCAAAGTGCCATTCCATATCTCCCTTCCCCCTCCTATTTAATCCAGATTTACAATATTTTGTGGATTTTTGTGGATGCAGAAAGTCACAGGTTTAATCCCCTGCATCTCTAGGTAGAGCTGCAAATGTTGCCTGCCAGAAACCCTGGAGAGCGTCTGCCAGTCAGCACAGACAGTACTAGGATAGCTCTGTCAGCATTGGGCAAAAGATTCCTGCATCGCAGGGGGTTGGACTAGATGACCCTCGTGGTCCCTTCCAACGCGACAGTTCTGTGATTCTATGATACAGTGGTACCTTGGTTCTCAAACGCCTCGGTACTCAAACAACTTGGAACCCAAACACTGCAAACCCGGAAGTAAATGTTCCGGTTTGCAAACTTCTTTTGGAAGCCGAATGTGCTCCATTTTGAGTGTTACGCTGTCTGTTTTTGCTATTTATTTTGCCTTTTTTGTTTTTGCGGCTCTTTTGTTGTTGGATCAGTGGTCTCGTAAGATAGTAAAGTTCATGTTAAATTGCTGTTTTTGGAGCTGTTTTAAAAGCCTAGAACGGATTAATCCATTTTGCATTACTTTCTATGGGAAAGCGCGCCTTGGTTTTGGAACGCTTTGGTTTTGAAACGGACTTCCAGAACAGATTAAGTGTGAGAACCAAGGTACCACTGTAGGTGGAACAATACTCTGGGTATACGGAAGCTTCCTATTAGGGAAAGGTCATAGGTCAGTGGCAGACCATTCTCATGCAGTGATAGACCATTTGCATGCAGAAGGTCCCAGGTTAAATCTCTGGCATCTCCAGTTAGGGGTGGGAGAGACCCCAGTTAGGGGTGGGAGAGACCCTGGAAAGGGGCTGCCAGACAGTACAGGCAATACCACACTAGACTGACCAGTGGTCTGACTCGCCAACTACCTATGTCTCTACGAGCAGCACCAAGTCCACAGCAAACTGCCTTGCAGAAGTTCGACAGCTTGCTCGCCTTCCCAGGCTGAGAGAGAGAAAGATGGCGAAAGCAGGGTTTTTATGGAGACAGTGTGACTTTTGCAGCTGCCTCTAAAGTTGCAAAACAATGAAGCAGGGATGGAGGAATGGAGAACTTCCGAAACAACAATGGGACGCTAGCCCAGCAACAACTGGCAAAAGATAGACATAATATTCAGCGAGGACAGGAAGAAACATTATGGATGGAATAATTGCCACACAGGAAGGAGTGAATTTGAATGCTTCACTTGTAGGTGTATAAATCATTTAATGTGTTGATATGAATGGAAGTCGTTAAAACTGCAGTTGTGATATAAGGGATTGGTATTTTGACTGGAGCGTAATTGGAATTTATAAGCGTTTGGAACGCAGAAATAAAGTAAATCATCAAACCATTAATTCTAGCACAGGGGGGGGGGACAGGACCTAAATCGTATAACTTGGCATCTCAATGATTGCTATTATTAATTTGGCATTGTTATAATGAGGCATTTTTATTGAATTATTGTAACTGAAAACTAATGAAAATTATTATTAAAAATAAAATAAAAAATAGTGTAGATTAATGTATTTTTAACCTTCTGATGGAAGCCGCCCAGAGTGGTTGGTGAAACCCAGCCAGATAGGCAGGGTAGAATTATTATTATTATTATTATTATTATTATTATTATTATTATTATTATTAACCCCACAAGAAACCAGAATGTTTCTCCACAGACTTACTAACTGAAAACAGATAACCAGAAATATGTATTATTAGGGACGGTTTAGGGGTGGAGGGAAGTGAAGATATAAATTAGGGAGTCAAGCCAAAAGTAGCAAAAGGAGATACAGTGGTACCTCGGGTTACAAACGCGATCCGTTCCGGGTCGCAGTTCGTAACCCGAAAAGTTTGTAACCCGAAAAGGGCCCGAACCGCTGTTTTGCGCATGCGCAAAGCGCTATTTTCGCGCTTTGCGCATGCACAAAGGCACGTGCGCGCGGCGGAAATACTTCCGGGTTTGCGAAGTTCGTAACCCGGGTTGTTCGTAACCCGAGGTGTTCGCAACCCGAGGTACGACTGTATTACTAAAATAGAAGAGGACCACAAAATGGCTTGTATTCCTTATACTGTATAACAGGCATCCCCAAACTGTGGCCCTCCAAATGTTTTGGCCTACAACTCCCATGATCCCTAGCTAACAGGACCAGTGGTTGGGGAAGATGGGAATTGTAGTCCAAAACATCTGGAGGGCCGAAGTTTGGGGATGCCTGCTGTATAAGTGTAGGAGGCATATAAGCCTGACTCCATTTGGCCAAAGCAGCGCAGTCACGTACAATATCTTGCTGAAATTGTAAAACCCATTGCTAAACCACAGTGAATCGATTCCCAGCATGAGCTGACCACAACACCACGTAGGTAGAACATGAGCCAAGTCATGCAACGTGTCTGTGAGGAGGTTTTGCAAAAGAGGATATGGATAAGGGTATAAAAAAACGGCAGCAACCTCTGTGAAGGTGTGTTGCTGTGAATGATCACGCACCACCTTTTTGCACTGCCTGGCATTGCGAAAATAAAGCCTTTCCTCTAGAAAGCCCTGGTGTCTCTTGACTCCTTCTTCCTCCCGGGGCACACTGCACCCAGACTGAACCTAAGGCTACATAAGATGTGTATTTGAGAGTATTTTTCTTTTAGTTTTTCTTTATCTTTTCTTTCTTTCTTTCTTTTTTCTATTTTGTTTGTATATGTAATATGGATATGGATATGTACTTAATTCAGATAAAAATAAAAATAAAAATAGACTGACCCGTGGTCTGACTCTGCATCTTCCTACGTCGCTACGAGCAGCAACAAGTCCGCAACCAACTGCCTCGTGGAAGTGCCCCAGTCCACAGCTGGATTTGCGCCCAGCAAGCAGAACATCCAAGCAGCCAGGGGTAAAACGGGTCACGTTTTCTCCACTCACCCTTTCAGCTGGGCTGCCGCATCCTCGTCTTCCCGTATCCGCCGCGTCATCCCGCAGTTCTCCAGCGCCAGCCTCTCCAATAGCTTGTAGTCCACGTCGTTGCCGATGCCAATGGTGAAGAGGCAGAACCTGTTGCGGACGGCCTCTTTGGTGTTGCTGACGATCTTGGCGGACTGCGTCTCTCCAACCGTCGGCCGTCCGTCCGTCAGGAAGATGATCAAGGAGACGCTCCGAGCTTCGATGTCGTTCTGGGTGATGTAGTCATTGAGTATCTGGGTGCTGATTTGGAGAGCCCCATTGATGTTTGTGCCTAGGAAGACACAGCAGAATTAGCCTTTGGGGGCATGGGAAATAGGGAGTTAGTTGCTCAGCTTCTAGTTTTTAAAATTTTCCACCTCCCCGCCTTTTTGCAATATTATTATTATTATTATTATTATTATTATTATTATTATTATTATTATTATTGTGCTGGAGGAGACTCTTGAGAGTCCCATGGACTGCAAGAAGATCAAACCTATCCATTCTTAAGGAAATCAGCCCTGAGTGCTCACTGGAAGGACAGATCGTGAAGCTGAGGCTCCAATACTTTGGCCACCTCATGAGAAGAGAAGAATCCTTGGAAAAGACCTTGATGTTGGGAAAGATGGAGGGCACTAGGAGAAGGGGACGACAGAGGACGAGGTGGTTGGACAGTGTTCTCGAAGCCACCAACATGAGTTTGACCAAACTGCGGGAGGCAGTGGAAGACAGGAGTGCCTGGCGTGCTATGGTCCATGGGGTCACGAAGAGTCGGACACGACTAAACGACTAAACAACATTATTATTATTATTATTATTATTATTATTATTATTATTATTATTAAATTAATAATAATATATTATTTATACCTCACCCATCTGGCTGGGTTTCCCCAGCCACTCTGGACAGCTTCCATCAAAATATCAAAAACACACAAAAAAACATCCAAACATTTAAAACTTCCCTAAACAGGGTTGCCTTCAGATGTCTTCTAAAAGTCAGGTAGTTGTTTATTTCCTTGACATTAGATGGGAGAGTGTTTCACTACAGAGAAGGCCCTTTGCCTGGTTCCCACTATGTGAAACTGACCAGTGAGCTGGATGCTCCAGGCTTAAACCACATGGCCTTAGCAAGCCATCTTCGCGTTTCTATACAAATAATTTAGAAACATTTACCATTTTGAAAGTTATACTGCCTGTGTTTTCTTGCTGCTGCATGGAAAAACACATGAATCTGACCTTTGAAGCGTTTGTAAGTAAACCATTTTTAACTTACCCAGTTTGTGGTAAGTGGGTAGTTTTGGAAGCAACTTAAAAGGCGGTATTTTAAAGGTCTAACACAGAGCTTTCCAAACTGTGTGTCACAACACATTAGTGCGTTGGCTGCAGTGTATAGGTGTGTTTTGCAAACGCTCCACACACTCCTCCCAGGGCTGGAAAGGGATTAGCTTAACCTTCGGTCTGCTAGTAAAATTGAACTACTGTGTCACAAAATGATGCATGTCTAAAAATTGTGTCACCAACATGAAAAGTTTGGAAAGCTCTGGTCTAACAGCCTACATTTCCATGCTTTACCTTGCTGCATGTTTTGTGATTTAAAATCTCTGCTGGGGCTCTCTCACCCAAAGAGTGCTTGCCCCAAACCTGGATCTAGGCATCCAGTGAAATCTCCTTCTATCTATCTATTTTCCCCCCTTTATAATAATATTAACATAAAGTACATCAGCGCTGAGTTTGCTGTTCCACGGGTGGACTAAAGCTACCTAAGGTTCTTTGGAAATGTCCCACTGCGTGAGAAAGCTAATTCTTTCAGTATGCGTGTGTCAACAACCAAACTGATTCCACCCCTACCCCTTGGCTTCACAGCTCTGCATGATACATGCCAAAAATTATTCCCTCCTGTGACGAGCCAATACACAGAGGCTCGTAGCAATGTCTCCTTCTTGGATGACCGAGAGTCTCTCCTAGCGTTCCAGGAGAAGGCAAACTTCGTTTTCACTTGTCTCTATGACATGTGGATTTTCACAAAGGGGAATGAAGACAAATTCATGGAGTGCTATCCATAGTCACTAGTCATGGTGGCCTTATGTTCACAGAACCTGGATTTGGAGGTGGGGAGGAGGCAGGCCAACGCATTTGGGTTGCTTTTTCCTCTTGTGGATCTTCAGAGGAAACCCCTCTGTTGTTTCCAAGTTCCAGTACCTTGTCTCTGTGCCTTTAAGAGCTGCTCAAAAGGCAGAGATCCAACAGGTATAGCTCTTCACAGCCTAGAGATTGCAGCTCTGGAAGAAAGCTGCACCGACTGAACTTTTGGATCATAGATCAGTCAAAAGGGGTAGAGCACCTCTGTGACAGAAAGGATTATTATTTAATAATAATAATAATAATAATAATAATATGGAATTGATTACACCGGTGCAGCCTTCATTTGTGTGTTATGCCATAAGTGAAGTTGCAGATTCACTGAAAAAGCACAAGCCCACCCCCACCCCCTTGACAACAGATATACCTCCTGTAGGAGACATGTTATGGATGTAGATCTTGGCATCTCGTATGTTGTTGAGAGTCACGGGCACCAGCTGGTCTTGTTGCCAGACCTTGATTCGATTGGAGAAGCCAATAATATTGAAGTGGTCCTCAGGCCTTAGATCCTGGAGAATGGTGAAGAGGGCATCTTTGGTCTGAAACGAGAGACATAACCTGGATGTATATTATTTACACTAGATCAGGCACCCCCAAACTCGGCCCTCCAGATGTTTTTGGGACTACAAATCCCATCGTCCCTGACCACTGGTCCTGTTAGCCTGGGGTGATGGGAGTTGTAGTCCCAAAACATCTGGAGGGCTGAGTTTGGGAGTGCCTGCTCTAGATACAGCAACGTATATATGCCCTGTGCAACCATGGGCTAGTTTACAGCTGTTTCTTTTCTTTATTTCAATTGATTGATTCTACTTTGTGAGCCTCCCTGAGATCTACAGATGAAGGGCAGTGTTTGCAAATTTAATTAATAACAACAACAATTACTGAAGTACCAAGAGATTACATGCATGCGTGAATGCGCAGTCACAGACAAAACACATTACTGTAAGCAAGTTGTGCTTCCTTCTGCGGTTATTTGGCTATAACATTTGATAGAAAACAGGTAATTGAACAAACTTTGTTGCATTACGTTATTCATTAAATTATCATTCCATTGATATACGTATTTTATGGTGTTACTGAGAAGAAAAAGTGGTGTTATGAGCCATTAAACCTCGGAAACACACTTTTTCCAAAAGGTTTCCACAAATTTGGCCACTAGTGTACTCTGGTCAGCCTTTCGTGATTCACGGTATGATTGCTGCTTTGCAAAAAAAACATCCCTACTTTAACTGTGCACTTTCTCCACGCCATGGATATTTTAATTAACCTCTATCAAGTCTCCTCTTATTTGCCTTTTCTCGGAACCCCAACATCCCCAATGCTGCAATTAGATACCCAGGGCTCCAGATTTATCTGGACAACATCCCCCTCCCCCCGCATACAAAGATACTTCTACTCCTTTAGTCCCATACCCTCTTCTATTCCCATACAACCCCTTAATCTTCTCCAAGGGTAGTGGGAAACCCCAGAACAGATTTGTGGCAGAAGGACGGGGCAGGAAAGTCCCATTGAGCAGCTAAATGTCCTTGCACTAGCAGGACAGTTTGTTCAGAAGGGCTGTAGCTCAGTGACAGAGCAGTTGCTTTGCATGCTGAGGGTTCTGGGTTCAATTCCCACCAGAGGAGACCCTGGAGACAAAACTGAGCTAAATGGACCCATTGTCTGGCCCAGTATGAGGTAATTTGTTTTGTTCCTGGATACCATTTATTTATTTATTTGACAATATTTATAGGCAATTGATTATAGTAAAACCTCTGAGTGGTTTACAGGAAATGTTAGAAGTATCAGTAAAAAGAAAGGTTTAAAAACATTTTTTAAAAAGATGGTTGCAGGTTTGATCTGCATATGGGACAGCTACATACTCCTTCACTGCAGGGGGTTGGACTAGATAATCCTCAGGGTCCCTTCCAACGCTATAATTCCGTGATTGAAATCAACAGTAAAAGAGATTAAAAGGGCATCAACATCTGTGTGTCTGGAGAGACTTGCCTAAAAAAATAAATAAAAATTAAGCAAGCACTGAAAAGAGTACAGCAGAAAAGACTGTCTGATGTCAATAGGCAGGGAGTTCCAACGTTTGGATGCCACCACACTAAAATATCAATTTCTTACAACTGTGTAATGAGTATTTTATGTGGCACCTTTCTAAGTGTCCCTACTGATTGATGTGCAATTGTCTACGTCACTGGGGTCTTCTCAACCTGATTGACTCGCCAGCCACACTGACAGTCTCTGGAATCTTTGGCATGTTCTTTGTTTAATATAATGTTTTATTCTCTTGCTAATGGTGCTGTTTTAAATGTGTATTTCATATTTGACCTCCTTTAGCAATGCCATGTTTTGAAATGTTTAAGATTTTCAGTTCCCTGTTCATTACAGTATGTTGCTTTGAATGCTTCTGTTTTGATCTTTTAATGTAGGTTGTAAACTACTTTGAGTCCCCCCCCCTTAAAAATATAAAGCGATATAGAAATGAAATGAATTATAATAATAATATTTTCAAGGAGCCTGCGATGAAAGAACCCAAAGTCAAAAACGTCCACCCAGATGAACGTTTTCTACATTTGGGGTTATATAATTTGACAGACTCAAGTGCTCAATGATTGCTGTTGCTGTGGCTGCCGCCGCCGCCTACAATCCAATATTTATCACAACAGCTTCCCTGAAGAGTCCCATGCCAAGTCCATTCCCTTTCCATCTTCAAATATTGAAGGCTTCTTGGTCCCAGATGCAAGGATAAATTTGGAGAGCATCAGAAACATCTTAGTCGTCTCTGTTCAGCTTCCCTTGTGATCTCGAATGGAAGCTGATGATGTCATGGCAAAACACATTACCCACCGCAATGGAATCTGGAGTCATCTCTCCAGCTGGTGGCCTTGGGGTCGGATCCAAGGGCTATCAAGGACAATTTTGTTTATGGTTTTTTATAAAAAGAAACTTTTCCAGCACTGATGTGATTCAGTAGGGAGCATTTTGGACACAGGCCCAAGACACTAGTTTTGGTCAAAATCCTTGCTCATGTACATGCTGTGTGGCTTTTTGAGACACCCATTCTATCTCTATTGTGGTGGGATCCGGCAATCAGGCCTCAGTGTTGGGGCGGGACCATTGGAGCGGCCACAACACCCTATTGGTGGTCCCTCGTAACAGGGAGAAATTGGGCTATGGGCATTCCATTCAAAGTAGTTAGAGGGACCACTATTTAACCGCTGCACGTGACCTGAGCTTCTTTTTCGAGTCTCAGTGCACCAGAACATCCGCCCACCTCTCCCTATATTTAGGGCTTCCACGCATGACCTTGCTGTGCCATCATGTGTCGCCTGTCGTTGGGACAGGGGCACGGCAGGAATTTTCCCCACTTGGCTGATTGGCTGGTGCCACTTGGGTCTTGCCTGCCGCATAGCAAACATAGCTGCCAAGTACCCCGTTTTCCCCGGGAAACCCCCGTTTTTTCGTACCATTTCCCGGCGGTCCCCTGTATCAGTTCCTCTCCCGTTATTCTCCCTTATTCCGCTCCTCCCGGTGGCCATTTTCCCCCCTGCTTTGCCCCTCTATGGGCACAGAAAATGCCCAGAGTCAGTGCTGCCTGCAATGCTGCAGGAAGCTAGCCAAACCAGAGCCTACGCAACCACTCACTTGATTTGTAACCAATAAAGTTGTGGCCTAAATTCTGCCAAAAACCCAACCCAAAACTTGAGTCCTGTTTGAATTTATTTCTAGGCCAGGTTAAAGGGTCTCCACAAGCAAATGCAGGGCCGGCTCTAGGTAGACCCCCGGTGGTGCGGTGCGCCAGGGCGCAGCGCGGTAAAGCCCCGCGGAAACCATGCTGCGCCCTGCGAGGGCGGGGGCGCCGGAGCGATCTCCACCCCTCAGCACCAGGGCGCACGACCTGCTCGAGACTGCCCTGAGCAAATGCCTATGGAAAGCTCACAAGGAGAACCTGAGAACGACTGGACCCTCCCTGCTTGAAATATGGGGGGCGACACAAATATTAATATCTGATATCTTTATATCAAGACTAAAAAGCTAAGCTAAATAAAAACATGGGGGGGGGAGAGAGAGTGAAGGTGAAGGGGAAAAGAGACGAGAGTCAAGGGAAAAGAAAAGAAAGAGAACTTCCGATTATTCATCTGCCACCTATAGAGAGAGAATGCTTCAACACACCCACTCCAAGATAGCACACACAAATCCACCTTCTATAAACCAACATTATCCTCAATCCTCAACCTTAGCTATCACAAGTCCATTTTCTTTCTCACACAAAAAGCCTATAAGAAGCTTCCAGTCTCTAGTAAATGTTGACATGATTTTTTTTGAACCTCTTATTGAACCTGCCAACTTCACCACCTCACCATTCCTCCACTGTAGCTATTGATGAATCTTTCCATCTTTGTGTGTATAAAAGTCTCACTGCTATAATCATATATTAAAAGAAAATTCCACAATCTTTCTCTAAGTGTAGATCCATAAGTCCCAGCAGGAAGAGTTCTGGTTTCGGTTGAAAACTGACCTTCAAAATCCCCTGTATCAGTATAATGCATTTGTAGCCAATATATTTTAGCTTTTTTTACACGTCCACCAAGCATGATAAAATGTCTTTGTATTCTTGACACTTCCAGCAAGTATTTGGAAACATTTTTATGCATTCTAAATAACTCCTCAGGGGATTATTATTATTATTATTATTATTATTATTATTATTATTATTATTTATGTACTATCCTATACCTGGGGGTCTCAGGGCTGTTCACAGAATAATATGAAGATATAAAACCACAAAATACCTAATAAAAATAAAAACAACAACCCAATAGCCCCCCCCCAAAAAAAACCATTTTAAAAGGGCATAGGATGTAAATTGGAGCAACCAAAGGCCTGGTTAAAAAGGAACGTTTTGGCCTGGTGCCTAAAGGTGTATAATGAAGGCGCCAGGTGAACTTCCCTGGGGACAGCATCCCACAGACAGGGAGCCACTGCAGAGAAGGCCCCGTTCTCATGTTGCTGCCTTCCGGACCTTTCGAGGAGGAGGCACACTAATGAGGGCCCCAGATGATGATCTCAGGGTCCGGGTAGGTTCATATGGAAAGAGGAGGCGGTTAAGTACTAACGATACATCATTTAGTAAAAGAAAATATTTTAAATAATAACACAATGTGTATTTTAACCCTTTAGTTCACACATGTTCCTTCTGTGTATTCTACCCAAAAAGAATTGCCCATTTAATCATACATTGATTAAATACATGGAATTCCTCAGCACTTGTAGCATTCCAGCGGCCGTTGTACTCCAAATCCTGTTACCTCATTTGCTTTCTGGGAGTTGGAGTTCAACCACTGGTGTGCCCTAGGTTCTCCATCTCTGGTCCAAGTCATGGAGACCAAAGACAGTCGGGAGAATGCTAACTGGGCACTTTCCACCTGTCCAAACTAGTGACATGCTCATTCCCAGAAGCCGAGGTGACGGCATGAGGCCAGGCGGAGGTCATTCTGAAATGGGAGCCTTTGTTGGTGATATTTGCCACACACAATCCCTCCGTTGTTTTGCCGCGTGGGTCAGGGACTGGGGGTGGGGAGGTGGCCCTGGTTGGGAAGTGGAAGTCAAGTCAGTTCATAGGGACACAACAGTTCAGCTGTTCAGAACGCAATCGCTTTGCCTCACACAGCAAACTTCCTATGAAGTAATGGCCTGGCAACAATAACCTCATTCTGGTGCCTTGTCCATCTCCTTTCATCCACTCGGAGGCTAAGGGCCACTTTCCTTTGCATGTTAGGTGACTTATTATCTTGCCATTCTGTGGCCAGAGCCAGACCAAAGAAATGCAGGAACATAGGAAGCTGCCTTATACTGATTCAGCACTGTATACACAGACTGGTAAAGGTAAAGGGTGGCGCTGCTGGGATGCGGGTGGCGCTGTGGTCTAAACCACTGAGCCTCTTGGGCTTGCCAATCAGAAGGTCGGCAGTTCGAAACTGGCGATGCCATGGACTGAGCCCAAGATCTCCCCCAAGGAAAGCATCTGCTTTAGCCCTGAACTTTGTTGCAGAGGCTTTCCAAGGTTTCTGTCAGGGAATATCTGCCTTCTCCCATCTGGGGATGCCAAGGATGCTCTACCACCGAGAGATGGCTATTCTCTTCATAGCTCCCCATTCACAAGACTTGCGGTTTCATCTGTTAGAAACAGACACGGCCATCACATCCTTCTGCTCCGTCTTTGGGAATACAGTGGTACCTCGGTTGTCAAACGTAATCCATTCTGGAAGACTGTTCGACTTCCAAAACATTTGACAACCGAGGTGCAAAGCCAATGGGAAAAATTGAAAAACACGCAGTGGAAGCCGTTCGACTTCCGTGGCGCGTTCAAAAACGGAAGCAATTACTTCCGGGTTTTTGGTGTTTGGGTTCTGAATCGTTCAGCTTCCAAGACGCTCAAAAACCGAGGTACCACTGTCTAAGAAGAGCCTGCTAATTTGTCTGTTTCCTGGGTCTGAGCAGTTTTTCTTTTGTTCATCCACTTTCCCTAGGAAAACCCACAATTTACTGCTCAATTGGAAAAACAACAACATCCATAGAGTGGTACCTCCGGTTGCAAACGAGATCCGTTCCGGAGGTCGGCTGCACCCTGAGGAATTCAAATGGATTCAAACTACAAGAAAGAAGATTCCACCTAAACATTAGGAAGAACTTCCTGACAGTAAGAGCTGTTCGGCAATGGAATTTGCTGCCAAGGAGTGTGGTGGAGTCTCCTTCTTTGGAGGTCGTTAAGCAGAGGCTTGACAGCCATATGTCAAGAATGCTTTGATGGTGCTTCCTGCTCGGCAGGGGGTTGGACTGGATGGCCCTTGTGGTCTCTTCCAACTCTATGATTCTATGAATTCACAACCGGAGGACTGCTTCTGCGGTTTAGCACTTCTGTGCATGCGCATGTGGCGCGTAGATACTTCCGGGTTTGCTGCGTTCACATCCCAAAGTTTACGTATCCAGAGGGATACATAAGTGGAGGTACGACTGTACACAGAAAACCCAGCTGACGTTTGTTCCAGTTCAGCAATAAACCCAGGGAAAGCAGTGGGGCAAAAGGAAAACCTTTCAGACATGTGCTCAGAAATCATGGGACAAACAGAAGTGGCCATAAACTCGGTGTCCATGGCCCTCACCACACCTTGTGGCACAGAATCCCATAATTTTTTTCACCTTCGTTTTATCCTGCTAAACCAACCTCAAATTCTAAAACTGTTTCCCTTTTTAGAAGCCAAAGCTCCAGTGTCTTTAACAGCAAAATAAATAGACAAATGCTCTCCCTCATTTCCTGGAAGATTTAAATGTGCAGGAAGCGTCTCCGATTGAATGTCTACCTGGCACACATCCCTGAAAGGCGCAGAAATCCTGCCAAAAAGCCATGCGGATAACCTTTAGCCCCAAGCACCTTCCGCAGTCCGGGCTGTTTTCTAATCATCCCGCCAGGCAGGCTATCTGTAATTTAAATTTAACCTCCAGCCCATTTCCAAAACTTGAAATCTGCCTTTCTCAGCACATCTCACATTCCTCTCTTCCCGTCCTCGCACTCCCTCGTTTGAGCTATCGCTTTCCCCTCCAGCAAAGTGTGCAGAACTCAAGTGAGCCAAGCTTCCCCATGTCCTCTGATAATAAGGGCTTTGTTCCAACTTCCTAGATTGCACTCCCAGGAAACAGAAACAGGACCTGCGTCTAGCTGTAGAGATAAGCCCATTTCTGTATTGTTGCCTTCTGCCCTTAAAATCGCTTCCTAGCAAACATGGCACCTAGACATGATGCTTATTGTGTGGTTGCAACGGTCAAATATAGTTTGAAAATAACAGTGGTCTGTGATGGGGGTGGGAAATCAGGGTTCTCTTCCTTATTCCTGCTGTAGTTCCAATGAAAATGGCTCCTTCCCCCAAAAGTGTAGTTCATCCCAGAGAGCGAAGCGGTGGAGGCTGGTCTTTTAGGGTGAGTGGCGCCATGCCCTACCAATAGCCTTCTGCCCTCAGCCAAACACCCACCACTTGCCTGCTGTCATTCCTACAACCAGTGAGTGCATGCTCTAGCACCACCTAGTGTTGATCTCCCTGCCTTCCTCCCAACCAGTCCTAATGAGCACTGCCCCCTGCTGGAAGGAAGCTTTCGTTGCTGCCTTGGGTGTGAAATTTTCATAAGGGCCACAGTGGGGCAGAAGGGTTAGATCAGGCATAGGCAACCTTCGGCCCTCCAGATGTTTTGGACTACAATTCCCATCATCCCTGACCACTGGTCCTGTTAGCTAGGGATCATGGGAGTTGTAGGCTGAAACATCTGGAGGGCTGAAGGTTGCCTATGCCTGGGTTAGGTCCACCTTGTCCCACATTGAGCAAAATATTCCTTCATTAAAGGAGGTTGTATCAGTTGACCTTCAGGGTCCCTTAAAACTCTACAATTTTATGATTCTAGGAGGATCACAATTGCTCCATCAAAGGACTAATAGCAACTCTCAGCGCCCTTAAACTACAGCTCCCAGAATTTTGGCTGGGAAGCCATGGCTGTTAAAGTGACATAGCAGTGGTATCATAGCACATTAAACGCATGATACCAATGTGGCATAAGCACTGTTAATGTCTATTATTATTATTATTATTATTATTATTATTATTCTCCACCTATCTGACTAGGTTGCCCCAGCCACGCTGGGTGGCTTCCAACAAATATAAAACCTCACTAAAACATCAAACATCAACACCTTCCCTATACAGGGCTGCCTTCAGATGTCTTCTAAAAGTTGTATAGTTAACAGCCTTTGCAATATGTTCCTTATCTGGGGGCTCTTTGGGTGGTAAACTCTTTAAGTTCCTCCCTTCCAAAAACATTATATATGTTTGCCGTCTTCATGCTTTAAGATTATGACAACAACTGAGTGCACCATTTAAGCACACACACACCTTAAAAAATAAAATAAAACCAACAAGATCAAAACTCACTGCTGGCATTTGAGCACAGCTCTTCAAGGGTTAACCGGAGACTGTACTGTGCAAACCAATCCTCTCCTCCTAATCTGAGCCCCATCAGGAGGAAAGTAAAAGTCCCTGCAAAGGTTAATCCCTGACCTAAGGCAGAGCTGACCTGTTCACACCAACTCCTGGCTGGAAAGAGACTTAATCCTTTGTTCCCAGCTATAGGTGGCTAAGTCTTTAGTTGTTCATTTCTGCCCTGTTCAGCAAACTGGGCTTAACTGAGGTGAGGCTGCTGCTTAACTTCAGAGCGAGTTTATGGGACCCAGAGAGGTGAAAGACCCCTTTGGTCCATGCAAATTGCTCCAGAGCAAGACAATCTGATGCGAGACATAGCACCAACTGCCTCCTTCTTAGCAGGATCATAGAATCATAGAATCATAGAGTTGGAAGAGACCACAAGGGCCATCCAGTCCAACCCCCTGCCAAGCAGGAAACACCATCAAAGCATTCCTGACACATGGCTGTCAAGCCTCTGCTTAAAGACCTCCAAAGAAGGAGACTCCACCACACTTCTTGGCAGCAAATTCCACTGCCAAACAGCTCTTACTGTCAGGAAGTTCTTCCTAATGTTTAGGTGGAATCTTCTTTCTTGTAGTTTGAATCCATTGCTCCGTGTCCGCTTCTCTGGAGCAGCAGAAAACAACCTTTCTCCCTCCTCTATATGACATCCTTTTATATATTTGAACATGGCTATCATATCACCCCTTAACCTTCTCTTCTCCAGGCTAAACATACCCAGCTCCCTAAGCCGTTCCTCATAAACTTCCTTCATCCCTAGATCCTCAGAAAGGAATTTCCCTTACTCCCATCTCTTCACCAAACCTAGTGAGGTAGTAGAAAGACAGCACATGGGAATGCAGGTCCAACACTCCCCCCCCCCCCAGAGCAGGAGCTGTGATGCTATCAGGTCAGGGCAATGAATGGCCAGAGCCCCAGACTCTCACCTGCCTCAGCTTGGTTCCCACCATGGAGGCGCTGCTGTCGAGCACAAACACAACGTTCTTTGGCAACGGAGGGAGGTCCTTGGGAGCGAAATAGTGCACAAAGTACCCATTCAAAACCTGGCGGGATGAGAAAGAAAGAAATCAGGAGCTTAGCGCCATGCCAACCACCTTGTTAGAACTCCAGACCCAGAAAGTCCCAGGCGGCCAAGACAAAGGGATGCCAGTCGCTGCAAAACTCAGGGGAAAGGCAGTGAAAACTGCTCCGTTAAGAGCATAGGAAGAGCCTCCTGGATGAGGCCAGTGCCCCCATCTAATCCAGCATCCTGTTCTCACAGTGGCCAGACAGATGGCCAACACGCAAGCTAGATTAAAGCACAAGGGTGTTTTCCCATTCTGTGGCTTCCAGCAACTGGTATTCAGAAACATTGCTGCTTCCAGCTGTGGAGGCAGGGCAGAGCTATCCTGGTTAACAGCCATCGGTCACCCTTCCCTCCATGAATTTCTCTAATCTTCTTCTAAAGCCATCTAGGTTGGCGGCCAAAACTGCCTCCTGTGAGAGCGGGTTCATCAGTTTAACCACGTGCTTTTTCATCTCTCCCGAATCTTCCAACAGAATGGGAAGAATAGGGCAAATCGGAATTAGTTGGCTCCGTCTGTTGTTGGCTCCGGCGCCACCTACTGTTCACCTCCCTCCTTCCTGTCCTACCAATCGCAATGAGCATCAGTCTCCAGTTATCAGCCAAAGATCTGGGCGTTGCTTAGATCTCAGCAAACTGGCTGCATCTTTAGATCCACGATTACAAGGTAACTGGCCAGGTCTGATCTAGGAACTAGTTGCTGTTATAGGCGAGATCAAACTTTGGGGAAAGGAAGAGATTATCTCTACCATGCATTGCTCCTGGAATTTCCCAGGAGCCTCAGTGGAGGCTTAACTCTACTAACCCACCCATGCCAATTTGCACTGTGTTGGCCAGGTAGCCTTTCCCCTTCAGAAATCTATTTCACGAATTGCACAGCAAATAATGAAATGAACAGGAAGCATACTACCTGGACATCCCCAACACTCAGCTCCCTGTTGACGTCGTATCTGACAACAAAGTCTCCCAAGATGCCATTCCGTGCGATCTTGGATTGCTGCACAACGTTGGGGCTGAAGGTCACCTTGGCTAAAGTTTTTGTCTGGCCAACCACTGTCGAAGGTGGCGGGGAGATATCATCTGGTGGAGAAACACAAGACAAGCTTTGTAAACAATATCACTTCACGCTGCAACATTTTGTCGCAGGACCCACTTGTGTTGCTGATTCTGGAACCCTGCAGCAAGCTTTTTTGTTATAACTCTGGCATTTAATTGATTCCTGCATTGCAGGAGGTTTTGGAGTGAGTGACCCTTGGGGTTCCTTCCAACTCTATAATTCTATGATTATTACTGTCAAAAACGGTGGTGCAAAATTGAAAGAGCACTCAGTTGTTTTTTCCAATCTTAAAACTGTTTCTGCACTTTTTTTTTTAATGAAAATTTGAATGCAACAGTTTAGTGCAAAAGTCTCTTAATATACACGTGTCTGTATGCTGCCTTACATAATAGACACATTTTTACAACACAATTTTATCTAATTTAATGCATTTTTGTACAGTATATCATTTCCAGGTTCAAAAAGTATCTACATGGTGCTTAGAGAATAACTTGCACCTAAATATTAGCAAGACAAAGGAGATGGTGTTGGACTTTCGGAGGAAGAGAGAGGAACTAGCCCCATTGTAGATCGGGGGGGGGGTTGTGTGGAGAGAGTCTCTTCCTTTAAATTCCTGGGAGTTTACCTTAGTGAAGACCTCACTTGGAAAAACAATATAACTCAGGAGGTTAGGAAGGCCCAACAGAGACTCCATTTTCTTAGGGTCTTGCGAAAGAACATTGTTAAACAACAATTGATGACCTCCTTCTACCAGTCCACAATAGAAAGTGTCCTCTCATATTGTATCACAGTGTGGTATGTTGGCTTGGCAGCCACGGACAGAAAGTCATTACAGAGGGTGGTGAACACAGCACATGATATCATGGGCTGTCCCTTGAGTCCGCTAGATGACATCGCAAGGGATCGTTGCCTTAGGAGAGCGAGAAACATTCTCAGGGATGACTCACACCCCGGCTACCACCTCTTTAATATTCTACCCTCGGGCAGGAGATATAGAAGTATAATCAGTTGTACTAATAGGCTAAAATTGATGCTTTTGAATTATGGTGCTGGAGGAGACTCTTGAGAGTCCCATGGACTGCAAGAAGATCAAACCTATCCATTCTTATGGAAATCAGCCCTGAGTGCTCACTGGAAGGACAGATCCTGAAGCTGAGGCTCCAATACTTTGGCCACCTCATGAGAAGAGAAGAATCCTTGGAAAAGACCCTGATGTTGGGAAAGATTGAGTGCAGTAGGAGAAGGGGACGACAGAGGACAAGATGGTTGGACAGTGTTCTCGAAGCTACGAACATGAGTTTGACCAAACTGCGGGAGGCAGTGCAAGACAGGAGTGCCTAGCGTGCTATGGTCCATGGGGTCACGAAGAGTCGGACACGACTAAACGACTAAACAACAAAAATAGGCTAAAAACAGTTTCTATCCGTGGGCTGTTAAGCTGCTGAACGGAAAATAATATAGTGCAACTGACTTTCGGGGTTGGTGTGTTGTGCGGCAAGCACACAGAGTGCAATGAGATTGAGTGTTTGTGGGAGGGAGGAGGCAGGCTCGGTTAATTTCATTGTACACAGGTACATTGACAATAAATGTATTATTATTATTATTATTATTATTATTATTATTATTATTATTATATGCATATTGTGCACACCTCACCATAGTATATACATTCTGGTACACATTTAGGGTTGCCATATTTTGAAGAGCAAAAAATGGGACACATTTGCCTACTTCTACTTTTAACTATTCATCGCTATGACACCTCTACCTTGAAAAAGAGGGCGTGTCCTGGAAAAAGAGGACATAAGCAAACCAGGTGGAGAACTGCGAGGCAAGCGTTGGAGAAGTAGTTCATTGCGAATTGGGTAAGTTCACTTTTAAATGCGAACAGAATCCAATTTCATAGAATTATAGAGTTGGAAGGGACCCCAAGGGTCCTCTAGTCCAACCCCCTGCAATGCAGGAATCTCAACTCAAGCATCCATGACAGATGGCCACCCAGCCTCTGCTTAAAAACCTCCAAGGAAGGAGAGTCCACCACCTTCTGACAGAGCCAGCGCTGCTATTGAGGAGCTCTTACCATCAAAAAGTTCTTCCTCCATCCATAGCTGAGAATAAAATGACATTCCAGCGAGGATGGAGAGAGGAACTCTGGACTTTTGATGTCAGTTGGAATGAAGCCTGAGCATGAGATCATCCAAAAGGGCAAAACATATTGGCTACAGTTTCCTATGCATCATATTGTTGGTGGCAGCCCAAATAATTACAATAACTAATTTTTAATAGCCCAACACCTGCCTGGCTCAGAAAACGGTTTTCCAAAAGTTGGTGGCTTGCAAGTTTCCTGCCTGGGGAAAACACAATCGCTGGGTTCGCACATATTTTATTAAGCGAGCTGTCCTTTTGCAGCCAACTATTTCATTGTCAGTCCTTCCTCTTCTTGTTCAAGACGCAGCATTTTTCTATCCCTCATTAATAGAGAGTTTCCGGGACGTGTGTGTGCAATTGACGTAAAAGCAAGCAAGGTGGGTCTAAATTTAAGGGTCCATTAGGGAAGCTTCGTGAAGGCAACAGACTTACAATCTGCAGAGGAAGACTAAAGGAGTTCACTGTGGCGGGCATTGGGACAAGTGAACCCCCCAATTCTGGTTTATCGGGTCCTCCCTAACAAGAGGGCACGTGTTGCGGTGTGACCTGGCAACCAGACCCGTTTTGTGGGTGGGAACGTTTGGATGGCCACAACACCCTATTGAGGGTCCCTCGATGCTGGGTGCAATTAGAGCAATGGGACGCCAGCGAAATTGTATCGCGGGACCTCTATTTAAGCCCATGCATGTGTCCCTGAGCTTCCTCTTTTGGGCCAGTGCATCAGAACACCCACCTACCTCTCCCTATATTTAGGGCTTCCACGCATGACCTTGCTATGCTGCCGTGTGTCGTCTGTCGTTGGGACAGGGGCACGGCAGGAATTTTCCCCACTTGGCTGATTGGCTGGTGCCATTTGGGTTTCGCCTGCCGCGTAGCAAATTGTCACAACTTGTAAGGTTGTGGATAGGCTCTGGTTCAGGCAGAGCGGTCTGGCCATCCCTATGTGATGGGTATTCCGTTAAAGGAATCCTGGGACTCTTGGTTGGTCAACCCTGAGAGGGGTTGTGCCCTGAGCCAGAGTCCGTGGGGGGGGGGGCAACTGGCTGGTGGACTGGCTTGACCTCACTTTCCACTGTGTCGGGTGTTTACCCAAGTAAAGAAGTTGGAGTTCTTGACTGAAGGTCACATATAAATAGTAGCAAGGCAAGAACTCAGGCCACCATACAGTGGTATCTCGGTTTATGAACACAATTGGTTCCGGAAGTCTGTTCATAAACTGAAGCGTTCATAAACTGAAGCGAACTTTCCCATTGAAAGTAATGGAAAGTGGATTAATCCGTTCCAGATGGGTCAGCGGCGTTCGTAAACCGAAAATTCATAAACCGAGGTGTTCATAAACCGAGGTTCCACTGTAGTAATGTATCTCTGATAGTAGTTCAAATGATACAATAGTTTCAAATAGTCTTTTCTCTGGTTGGATTTATTTATAGAAGTTTCATACATCAGATGAAGTGAATATAACAGGACAAGGACCTGTTTCAAAGATTCTTCACCAGCAAGTCTTATAGTCAACGTGTACATGTAGATCAAAGTTAGACTGGGTGTTTACCCAAGGCTGACCTATGCTGGTGCCCTGGGTCAGCGCTGCCTGCAAGGGTGCAGGGAGCTAGTCAAGCCAGAGCCTATGCAACCACTCACTTGATTGTAATCAATAAAGTTGCAGCCTAAATTCTGCCAAAAATCAAACCTAAATTTTGAGTCTTGTCTGAATTAATTTGGGGATGGTTAAAGGGTCTACACACACAACTCTCAGTTTCCATTCTTAAGTTCAGTTCTCCATAACATTTCCATTCACTTCTTAAAACCCTCGTAACAATCCATGAGCATTTAAAGGTGAATTTCTCCTAATACACAACTGTGTGACACAGTTTTGTATGCATTTTTGCAAAGCAATTTCCCCTAAAACCATGCATGTCTGCATGTTCCCTTAACCAATACTGTATATATATGTGCAATTTTATGCACAATTTAGCCCAGTGTGTGACTTTCTGTGCACACTATTTGGCTGGAGAACGGCATTCTAAATTCGACATTCTAAATTCGTGAATTTTGAAGGACGCTTGCGTTTCGGTTCACATGTTGCCTCGAAGAGTTCAGATTGGACAGGTCCACCTTTAAATAAGAATGGAGTCAAACTTACTCCCATCCCTGCATCCAGAGATAGGGGTGGAATCTAGACGCATATAAAAAAATGCTGTGAAAATGCTTTCTTTTTAAAAAAAAGCGTTTTGAAAAATATATCGGATTTGCCATAAGCTCACCAGCGCCATCTGGTGTCACATTTGTATAATGCACTTAAAACATTGCATTTGCAGCTGTAAAACTGAGTCCTGAGTCCATCTGAGCATCTTACAAGCAGAACATGAAGACTACATTCTGTCTCCAGAGGAAGATGACAGCCCCTTTCCAATGCGTAAAAAGGAAGTTTAAGAGTGGGATTTTGAGTGGGAAATGACTGGAGGGAAAGGGGTTTTTTTTTGTTGGTTTTGTTGGTTTCTCAAGATCATAAACACCCACAGTTGTTTTTCATTGTGAAGGCGGCAGCAGCAAATGGACTGCTACACCCATCTGCCATGTAACATCTTGTTTGACTCCAGCACAGCAAGAAGTGAGGGTAGGATCTTGGAAAAGACCGTTGGCTAGTTTAATGCCTCATTTTCTTGCAACAGACACATGCTGCTGAGTTCTTGAAATCTGAACGTTGGCACACGACTCAGGTTCAATCCCCACCTTGGGTCATTTAGCAAGACAGGCTTGCTAATGCACCGTGTTTCCCAGGCTAAGTGTCAGCACCCTCATCCTTTCCCGCAGAGCTGCCAGTGTGCAAAGGAACAATAAAAACCACGGACAGGGAAACACAGAGGAGTGCCAGAATGCCTCTGCACACAGCCTGCTGGCTACTGCTTTTGGCAAACGGGGATTTCCAATGCTGTCGAGCAGCAGGACTTCCTATGCGATTTGGCACAGCCAGATGGGAAAAAACAATTTGCTTAAAATAAGCACATCCCCAGGAGGAGATCAGGAGTCAGGGAGAATCGTTCTCAGATGCCGAAAAGTATTTTATTTCTCTAGTTACGTTTCCATCCCATCCTACAGCTCAGGGTGACATTCATCTCCCCACTCTCCCCACTCGAACTTCACAACAACCCTGTGAGGTAGGCAGTGCTCGAGAGTAGGTAATAATAATAATAATAATAATAATAATAATAATAATAATAATAATATTTATACCCCACCCATCAGGCTGAGTTTCCCCAGCCACTCTTGGCAGCTTACAGGATGTATAAAACATAGCAAAATATCAAACATTAAAAGCTTCCCAATTCTAATTGGTCAGTTTTGGTTTCTCTCAGGGGTTTTTCTTCTTCTTTCAAACTTACATTCAGTTCCACAAATTTCTGCACCCGTTTCTGATTTATTTGTTTATTTAAAATCCACGTGTGGTGCACAACTACTAATTTACCAAAATATTTGTAAACCACTGTGTCGCAAAACATTCATCAAAGTGGTTCACAACAATAAAAACCATATAATAAAAATCATTAAAATAGTTTTTTTTTTTTAAAAAAAAAAACCAGACAGTTAATCATTGCGGAAGGAAGTATTCTTAATTGCCTGTATAGGCCCGGTGGAATAGAAAAGTTCTCAGCGGGCATTTAAAAGCTGGCACAGAAGGCATCTGCTGATTCTCTAATGGCAAAATATTCAACGGTTCCGGGCCACTTTCTCCTAATACATAATTTTGTGTCTATCCGCCTATGCAAAAATTCACTTACCCAGACACAAAAAAATTATACCCAGACCTTGCTACCAGCACAGCTGATTCAGATATTCAAACAGATAGAGCTTGCCATCTTCCTTAGTGGTTTGTGCCCTGCTAGTCAACTGCGGCCACTTTGGGGCAGGAGCCATGAAAAGAGGGAGTAGGAAGCGAGAACAGACAAATCAGGGAGCAGAACAGATCGGACAAACCAGTGTTTCTTTTGCCTCTCTTTTGCTGGTTGGCTGGTTACCATTTTTGGAAGAAACCATGGCAGTTGCAGGGGTGGAGAAACCATGGATGAGAAATGTTCCCATAGGAAATAAAGGAAGCCATCAGCCCGCTAAGCAAACCCTTGACGAATGAATGATTTCCTGGGAACACATTGTGTTCAGTAAGCGGGACCTGTCCGTATACATATTTTTGAGGTTTCTTTGAACTCTGATAGTGCCTCTTGCTTGCCTGGATGAAGAAACTAGCCCACGGTGCAGAGGTAAAAGTTGCCTCTGGCCATGCCCTCCTCTTCCACCTGGCCCCTGGAAGATTGCCTAGAACGGAATTTGGCCCTTAGCTGAAAAGCGTCCCTTGCCCCCGTGTTAAGTTCTACTCACCTTCGCTGCTCCCATTGCCCCTGCTCTTGCTGTTTTGGAGAGGCAGGACTTCCAGAGAGACGATGCCTGAATTTTCGAGAATGTTCACCTCCACCCGTAACTTCCCTACCAGCTGCTGAGGTCGGATGCTGACCGTGTACTGATACTTCCCCAAGCGTCTCTGCAACAGCTCCTCATAGTGCAGCAGGAAGACGGCTTCTGTTTTACGGGGAATTGTTCCAGAGGCTTTGAATGTCTCAACTCTGTTTTCCCTACCAGGAGAATTCAAAGGTGCAGTTAGCATGTGGGTTTCTATAGGGTGCATATTTTCATATACTTAGCACCTCATCCCCCACAGACACAATAGGGCACAAAGGAGACTACTTTGGTTGATATAGGTCTCAAAAGCCAGGAGGAGGCGGTAGCCATCAAAACAACCACAGCTCAGTGGTACACAGCACCTGTTTTGTGGGCCTTCGTTGCAGTCAAACCAACAATTCATATTTTGCCAGATAGGCACATGAAGGGGCTGAAGCTTACAGAGCTTTCCTGTAAAAAATGGCTAGAGAGAACTCTGTGAGATCACTTCCTTTGTCTGCCTTGGCAGGAAGCTGTAACACTACGTACTTCCTTCCTGCCTGGGCATCTCTTTTCTTCTTCCTCATGCCTCCAAACTGACCACATGTGCATGCCTGAGCTCGGCAGCTCAGACACCATTTTCAACATAGATTTTGTACTTTTGTAACTTGGATGGTCCCTGGGACGCGGGTGGCCCTGTGGGTTAAACCACTGAGCCTAGGGCTTGCCGATCAGAAGATCGGCGGTTCGAATCCCCGCGATGGGGTGAGCACCTGTTGCTCGGTCCCTGCTCCTGCCAACCTAGCAGTTTGAAAGCACGTCAAAGTGCAAGTAGATAAATATGTACTGCTACAGCGGTAGCAGTAAACGGTGTTACCATGCGCTGCTCTGGTTCGCCAGAAGCGGCTTTATCATGCTGGCCACATGACCTGGAAGCTGTACGCCGGCTCCCTCGGCCAATGATGCGAGATGAGCGCCGCAACCCCAGAGTCAGTCACGACTGGACCTAATGGTCAGGGGTCCCTTTACCTTTACCTTTAACTTGGGTGTTAATTATAAACCTGCCTTCATTTTGCTGCTCCTTCAAGACCTAGCTTATGTAAGTAAATACTACTTTTATTTCTTCACAAAACAATTTCTGTGTGGTTGTTATTTTTAAGGGGGAGAAAAGGGATAGTAACAGGGAAAATCCAGTTTGCCATAAAGTAGCCTGGATTATCGTTTCTAAAAGGTTAAATCAGTCAGAGGGCCTTCTCGGTAGTGGCGCCCTCCCATCAGATGTCAAGGAAATAAACAACTACCTGACTTTTAGAAAACATCCCCTATTTAGGGAAGTTTTTTATGTTTGATGTTTTATCATGTTAATATTCTATTGGGAGCTGCCCAGAGTGGCTGGAGAAACCCAGCCAGATGGGCTGGATATAAATATATGATTATTATTATTATTATTATTATTATTATTAGCCTTGTTTTAGCTTCCAAGTTTAAACCTGCAAAGGATGGTACAGTACTCTGCTGATCTCACTCATGAGAGCAAGGAAGCATAATAACCAAATAATATATCCTCTCCTAGTGCCTAAATCCATTCCTACATGTTTCACATTTAGAAGGTCTCGGATTTAATCCCTACATCTACAGGTCAGGCTGGGAATTTCCCGTCTGAAATCCATGGACAGCTGCTGCCAGTCAGTGAAGACAATGCTGAGGAGATGGACCAACGCTAATGCTATTCTAGGCTGTGTCAACAGAAGTAGAGTTCCCAGATCAAGGGGAGAAATCGTACCGCTCAATTCTGCCTTGGTCAGACCCCACCTGCAGTCCTGCATCCAGTTCTGTGTACCACCATTTAATAAGGATATCGACAGGCTGGAATGTGCCTGAATCCTGCCTTGAAGGTTTTCATTGAGGCATGGTGACAAGAAGTCTCACATGCAAGCCACTCCAAACTGCAAACAGCTGGATGGTTTCTGGAGCTTTGAAACAGGGTGTTTTTTTTTATAAAAAAAGAAGAAATTGAAAGAGGCAGCAGTGAAATCCTTGCATTGCCTTGTAAGTAATTACCCACCCCCATTTGCCTTTCCACATGAATTTCCCCTTAAAAATCTGCCCAGAGACCAGATAAGATGGGTCGAGTCCCCCATGTAAGACCTGGGACAGATCAAACTGCAGGAGGTCTGCCCCTCTCTATGCAATACCTACCCGTCACCTGTGGGTCTTGAATATCTGTTCTTTCTGTCCGTGCCCCCGTACTTCTGGTCCTTCCCAGTTACTTCCCCGTGGTAAACCCTCTCACCGATGACCCTGGAGCCACAAAAGAGAGAAGATTAGCACGAAGGGGCGTGGGATCAAGTGGATTCTGCCAGACACAGCTTTCCTTGTGGTGGTGAGATGCACTGTAGGTGGGTGGGCATTCCAGCCTTCCTATAAAACTGTCATTTAAAAAAATCTGAAATATTTTTTCCACCCGAAAGGACTGTTTTATAGGAAGGCTGGAATGCCCAGATGCATCGCATCTCACCATTGTGAGGATCGGCTGTGATCAGTTGACCTGTGTGCCTTCTTCGCCTGCTGCTGATACGCAACTTCGAATTCTCCCCACCCCAGCTTTTCCCCACTTAAGGTTCTTCACCGTCAAATAAAGGACTGTTTCTGCAAAGTAGGCCACATGGCCATGCAGCTAAGTGGTCAAGTTTACACTTGGGCATTCCAGCCTTCATACAAAACGGTCATCAAAATCTCCTTTCTAGTGGGAAAATTGGATATTTAAGTACGGTGAGCATTTTTGAATGCCGTTATATGACTGTTTCTGTCAGGAGTTCCCAAACTGAGCTGGGGGGAGGCCGTGGGATAACCTGGGAGGGGTGCAAAAGAAGCAACGGGGTACCAGGCAAATGTTGGAGGTGTGCTTGACTATCAGACTTTGAAAACCAGGTATCAATACATCATGTTCATCAGTTTTGATGAATTGAGTACACTAAATAGTTTGTATCGGATTCTGAACATTGCTGGCATCCATGCGACTTGAGAAGATTGCACCATCAAGGGTAAAGTCGAACTGTTGGAGAGTTTTGATAAGATGTGCAATTAATTATTACCGGTTTGAATTTTATTGTGTTATCGTCCTTAGTGGGTCATGCAAACTGCTATTCTGAATAACATTTTTTATAGGGGGGGGGCACTAGGGATGAGTTTATGGAACCGAGGGGGCACCGGCGGCGGGAGGCCTCATCAGGGAAAGCACGCCTTGGTATAAGAGCGGTTTCAGTTTAAGAACGAACTTCCGAAACGGATTCAGTTCATATAGCACTGTATATGAAAAGGTTTCCCTACATTCTATTGTGACATCAAATTCCAGAAATTTGGTGTGCTGGGTTTTTTTGGGGGGGGGTTATCATTTTGGAAAGTGCAAATATGTTAGGCTTGTCTTTAAATGCAAACTGGATCCCTCATTCCTAGCCACAGGTACCTAGCTAGGCAAAACCTCTCACCTACATGGTAAAATTGGAGATGAAGGCCGTGATGGGTATCTGCATCTCAAACTGGCCTTCCCTGGGCTCCGAACCGCTGTTCACCAAGGTGCAGGAGACGGTCGTAAATGCATAGCGAGAAATGATTGTGGATCTCACCGAGAATTCAGACATCCGGGGCCTGGTCTCCTGTTGGAAGAGAGCAGCCATTCCTTAGCGGCATCGCAACATGTCGATGCACCTCCAGCAATCCATTCCAGCTCTCTGAGCCTTCCTTCCCGAGTACAAGTGGCTTTCATTCATAACTGACTGCCAAGCAAATCCTTGCATGAAAGGCCCATAGGCAAAGGAGTGTTGGAGTCTCCTTGGGTGTGAATGGAAGTTTGTGAAAGGCGGGGAGCTCTGCTCAGCAGTTGCAAATTGTTCACGAAAGGTGAAGCCAGGACGTGGCACGTTCCTCGAGATCATTGATTCCGGACGGGCGGTTCCAAACGCTACGAGCAGAAGTGCAATTGGTTTTCTACACTGCTGGGGATATCCAACTTTCTCCTGTTATGTTCTGCTACTCACAGTGGGTGTGGCATAATCGCTCGTAATTATTACCAAATGTGCATCTTCTGATAATTGCACTTTTTGAAATGGTTGTAAGGTATGTTCCCTCCCCTCCCCAGTTGTTGTTGTTTTTTCACCAAAAAAAAAACTGCTTTGAGTCGGATTTTCTGAATAGTAAGCCAGCCATGGGGAACCTGCGATCCTCCAGGTTTTGCAAGACTACGAATCGCACAACCCGCTTGGCTCCACTGGCCATGCTGAAACGGCTGGTGGGAGTCCAGAAACATATTGAAACCCTCTGGTGTAGTACAGATGTCTCCCCACATGACTGTGTAGATCAGGCATCCCCAAACTCTGCCCTCCAGTTGTTTTGGGACCACAGCTCTCATCATCCCTAGCTAACAGGACCAGTGGTCAGGGATGATGGGAATTGTAGTCCCAAAACATCTGGAGGGCCGACTTTGAGGGTACCTGTTGTAGATGCATAGAGAAGGAAACTCCTTCTGAACTACACAGCCAATCGGAGTGCCTCATGTCATGCTGCCTGGTTGCTAAGCAACACCTCCACCCATCTTCCCCCGTGACTAGTTGAGTTTAACACTAACAGGATTAACCCTTAAGTTACAAACTGAATGATCTCTGCTGTTGCAACACAGAATATTGCCGGCTCGTAACTCCAGTGCTTAAGAGCTTCCACACAAGTTACTTGTATTAATCTGCAAGTCTTAACAACATGAGTCCAAGACACCTTGAGGGCTTTATCTCCCTACCCGATCACTGAGATCCTCGGAGGGAGCATAGCTGTCAAGTTCTCCCCTTTTTTAAGGGAAATTCCCTTATGCTGAATAGGCTTCCTCACGAGAAAAGGGAAAACCTTGACAGCTATGGGAGGGAGTCTCTGTTACTTGCACCCAATGGTTTAGATGTGCAGTTTATCTCTACCAGGAGGTGTTGTGGCCCCAATTCTATGCAACTCTCTCCCAGCCAAGACAGCCAAGCCCCCCCCCTCTTGAACTTCAGCTACTTGATGAGGACCTTTCCATTTCAGCACAAGACTTAAGTAAGTTGTGCTTTATGTTTTCACCTGCAGTTTTTGTTTGTTTAAAACGTCTTATTACGTTGATGGATGAGTTGATCTATGGATTGTTCTGCGAACTGTTTTGTGACCGTCTATGGTGAAAAGAAGTCTAGAAATATTGAGAACGAAACAAGCAAACAAACTAGCAAACTCATCCTTTCTTTTCTTGCAAAGACGACAGGTTTTTTGTAGGGAAATAGTAAGCACTGTGAACCTACCAATCTCTGCAGAAACCGGTTATGCCTTGGGACTCTTCGAGCAACCTGTAAAGATAGGGACACTGTTATTCATCGTGGCTTCCTTTTCAGAAAAACAACAACATGGCAGGTGCTGAAGAAAGATTTGTCGCAAGGAAATTAAGAATGTTAACAAGGTGGCCAAAAGGCAGGCCAAAGAGATCACACCAGTGAAATGTCATGCAAAAAGAGAGCTCTTCATGCCGAAGATAAAAAGAAGCACAGAGTTGGAAGGGGACACAAGGGTCATCTAGTCTAACCGCCTGCAATGCAGGAATATTTTTTGGCCAACGTGGGGCTTGAACCCACAACCCTGGCTGGATCTAGACACATTAAAAAAAAAAAGGTTTCAGGAAAACGTGTTGTAAACCTCATAAGGGGAAATCACGTTGCCAAAAGACGGGACTCCATAGCGCCATCTGGTGTCACGGTGTTATAACGCATGTTTAAAAAACACAAACAAACCTAATGAAGCTGATTTCAAAATTCAAAAAGAATTTCAGGAACAGGCTTGAAAGAGAAGTTGCTGAATTACAACTTATCACTAAACTGAAAACTATGGAGAGACCTGGTCTTAATAGAGATATTGGATTCTTGTCTCATCACATATGCTAATCATTGCATACTATCCCTTGCTTTTTCCTGTAGGACTAATTGCAGTCGTTAACAATCGTCAAAAGGTTTACCATACCCATTGAGTCAATCACCCATCTCCTACTACCCTCCTGAGAAAAACCCCACCCCACCCTCCCACTACATATAAGGGTCTGGTGACTTCTGTTTCAGTGTATCTGAAGAAGTGTGCATGCAAAAGAAAGAACAAAGTTAGTTGGTGGCACTGTGGGTTAAACCACTGAGCCTAGGGCTTGCCAATCAGAAGGTCGGTGGTTCGAATCCCCGCAACGGGGTGAGCTCCCGTTGCTCGGTCCCAGCTCCTGCCAACCTAGCAGTTCGGAAGCACGTCAAAGTGCAAGTAGATAAATAGGAACCGCTACAGCGGGAAGGTAAACGGCGTTTCCATGTGCTGCTCTGGTTTGCCAGAAGTGGCTTTGTCATGCTGGCCACATGACCTGGAAGCTGTACGCCGGCTCCCTCGGGCAATAACGCGAGATGAGCACCGCAACCCCAGAGTTGGTCACGACTGGACCTAATGGTCAGGGGTCCCTTTACCTTTTTTAGGTGCTACTAGACAATTTTATATATACTGTATATATTTTTATATATTTCTAATGAAGCTGAGTCTGCCAAGATTACGAGTCTCATGTTCTACCAACTGAACTATGGAATGAATATTTCTTGCACTTCTCTGCAAGGGATGGTTGCCCCATTTCAGAATTTTTAGTTTAGAGGAAAAGTGAGCAAGACGAAACATAATGGAAGTTTGCACAAATTATGCATGACATAATAGTGCGACAGTCTTTCTCCCTCTCTAAGAACACTCGGACTCATGGACAGCCAATGAGGCTGGATGTTGGAAGATTCAGGACAGCTAGAAGAAAGTCCTTCATGCAGCCCAGTGTTGAACTGTGGAACTCACTCCCACAGGAGGCAGGGATTGCCACCACCCTTTAAAAGAGGATAAGACTAATTCATGGGGGAGAGGGCTAGCAATGTCTCCTAGCCATGGTGTCTATGCTCTGAATGCTGCTCAATACCAGTTGCTGCAAATCACAGGAGGGGCATAGCTGCCAAGTCTCCCGTATTCCCCGGGAAACCCCCGTTTTTCCAGCTGTTCCCAGCTGAAAAAACAGATTTTTTTGTCCCCCCCCCCCCGGTTTATTCTGGCGCGGCGGCCATTTTGGAACTGGGTGGAGCATGCTCAGAAGCGACTTTTGATGCTGCTTTGCCCAGTTCCAAAATGGCTGCAGCGCGACTTCTGGTGCGGCAGCCATTTTGGAACAGGGCAGGGCAGCATCAAAAGTAGCTTCTGAGGAGCATGCTCCACCCAGTTCCAAAATGGCGGCAGCGCCACTTCCGGTCTGCTACTTCCGGTCCAGTCCCTTATTTCTCAGGCCGGAACTTGGCAGCTATGCAGGAGGGGAGAGGACTCTCGTGCCCAAGCCTTGCTAGCAGGCTTCCTGCAGGCATCACTGAGCTCATGGGTACCACACTGGCAATCCCTGGCGCAGGAAAGAAATCATTTCAACTGAGAAATAAAACGGTTGCGGTCATGGGCAGTTTTGTACTGAGCGATTGCTTGTCTAACCGACAAGTTCTCCTTATATTTATACACACACGTGCGCTTGAAAGCAAACAAATTCACAGGACAAAGCTGCGAAATGGAATTTTGATTGTATTGCCAAGTTATCGCCGGGTTTGTGTCCTGGTTTGAATGCTGGAACGTGCAGCAGTCAAGCAAAGGAATGCATGGGCCTTGGCGCAAAGCCAATCTATCCCCATAAAGTGTACACAAACACACACACACACAGCCAGCTATGCAGGGAACCTTTTAGAATTTTGTAAGTCACGTTGCAGCCGTGCTACTGTGATCCACACGCTGGTAAAATACAGATAAGACCCCTCTGATCTGTTATACATGGGACTGCCCTTGGAACAGCTGTTGTTTCTGAGATGTTTTCTTATCTATCTATCTATCTATCTATCTATCTATCTATCTATCTATTGCACTTATATCCCGCTTTTTTTCTCCAAGGAGCTCAAGGTGGGGGGGGTACACGGCTCTCCCTGTTTTATCCTCGCCACAACCCTGTGAGATAGGTTAGATTGAGAATGAGTGGTTGGGCCAAGATCACCCAGAGAGCTTCATGGCCGCGTGCAGATTTGAACCTTAGTCTCCCAGGTCCTGGAGATCTATGGGTGGAGGGCAGTATAAAAATTTAATAAATAATAATTGTCCACTACGCCCAGGGCCAGATTTAGGTTAGATGAGGCCCTAAGCTACTGAAGGTAACAGAGCCCTTTATATGTCCAGCTGTCCCTTGTCAAGAACAAATTGTCACTGTTCTTTGTGTTGAATATATGCTGTATGGTAATTTAGGGACGTAATAGATGATCTGCACCTTATTAATCAAGGAAACTCAAGGAAACTCCGATATGCTAAAGCGGAGGGTTCGAGGAAAGGAGACAGAAATTTGTACAACCAAGCTAGGAGCGCACTGACGAAGGAGATTATAGTGGCAAAACGAATCTATGATTCGGACTCAATTCTCAAACCTGTCTCGGCTACTCTTTGGAAGAATTTACAGAACATTTCTGAATATAAGAGAACATCTTTTACTGAATATAAGAAAACATATTCTTCTGCTCCGGAGAGTCAAAAATTGGCAAACGACCTGAATCAGTTTTATAGCAAAGTCAAGCATTATCAACTAGAGCAATTCACTCGGCGCCAGAGGCACCAACAACCACCTCAACCTGTTCTGAAGTCACTACAGGGACACAAGGCAAAAGCTCCAGGCACAGTCGGAGTGGCTCCTCTTTGCTTGAAATAGTGTTCTGCACACTCCAGTCCTCACACAAGATATTTAACAGATATTTTGTATAAAGTACATTTACATTGTAAAATTAGCCAAAGCAAATTGCAAGTACGGTATGTAAGTACTTGGCGAATGAATTACTATTCTATTCTATTCTATAGGTATCTAAAGCCATTTTAACATAACAAAATATGTATTTTGTCAAGGTAATTGTTGAACTGAAATACAATTAAGAAGAAGTATATTAACAGTGAAATTTTTTAGGGGGGGGCCAAGAGAGTGGGGCCCTAAACTATAGCTTGTTTAGATTATACGTAAATCCAGCACTGACTATACCATACTGGTTTTAACTGCAGCAAGACGGTTAACTGTAACTAGCTGAACAGTTACAATATACAGGCTGTATATTGTCTCCCTGCTTATTTAACTTATATGCAGAATTCATCATGCGAAAGGCTGGACTAGATGAATCCCAAGCCGGAATTAAGATTGCCGGAAGAAATATCAACAACCTCAGATATGCAGATGACACAACCTTGGTGGCAGAAAGTGTGGAGGAATTAAAGAACCTTTTAATGAGGGTGAAAGAGGAGAGCGCAAAATATGGTCTGAAGCTCAACATCAAAAAAACCAAGATCATATCCACTGGTCCCATCACCTCCTGGCAAATAGAAGGGGAAGAAATGGAGGCAGTGAGAGATTTCACCTTCTTGGGCTCCTTGATCACTGCAGATGGTGACAGCAGTCACGAAATTAAAAGACGCCTGCTTCTTGGGAGAAAAGCAATGACAAACCTAGACAGCATCTTAAAAAGCAGAGACATCACCTTGTAGACAAAGGTCCATATAGTTAAAGCTATGGTTTTCCCAGTAGTGATGTATGGAAGTGAGAGCTGGACCATAAAGAAGGCTGGTCGCTGAAGAATTGATGCTTTTGAATTATGGTGCTGGAGGAGACTCTTGAGAGTCCCATGGACTGCAAGAAGATCAAACCTATCCATTCTTAAGGAAATCAGCCCTGAGGGCTCACTGGAAGGACAGATTGTGAAGCTGAGACTTCAATACTTTGGCTACCTCATGAGATGTTGGGAAAGATTGAGGGCACAAGGAGAAGGGGACGACAGAGGACAAGATGTTTGGACAGTGCTACGAACATGAGTTTGACCAAACTGCGGGAGGCAGTGCAAGACAGGAGTGCCTGGCGTGCTATGGTCCATGGGGTCATGAAGAGTAGGACATGACTAAACGACTAAACAACAACAACAGCTAAACAGAAGGCATCTCACCGGTTCTCAAACCAGTTGGCTGATTGCCAGCCCATTTCCAAGCACAATTCAACTTTCTGGTCTTAGTCTTTAAGGTCCTGAATGGGATCTGAAGGACGGCTTCCTCCTATGTAGGAAGCTAACTTGGACAGTTGCTTTTAGCTGGTACATGTACTGTAGCAATGGAGGCTGGTCCATTCATTGAATGGTTACCATATGGCCTCTTTTTCAAGGACATGTCCTCTTTTTCATGGGTAGAGTTGATATAGAGATCGGTAGTTAAAAGTAGAAGTCTGCAAATGTGTCCTCTTTTTTTTGCTCTTCAACACATGGCAACCCTAGGGGGGCTGCCCCACCACCTCAGTCTGCTCTCCGCCAGCCCCCAGCTACCTGCCTTCTTGCTTACAGCCAACCCAGGGGGTGTTACTGCCTTTCAGCTCCCTCCTGCTGGGTCTCAGAGGTTGTAACTAGGAGGATGATCTTAATGGCAGGCCCCAAAACAGAGGCACTTATATAGGAACATTGGATTATATGGATTTAGACAGTGAGAGCTGTTGGGCTGTGGAACTGATGCCCTCGGGAGGTGGTGGACTCTCCTTCCTCAGTGGTTTTTAAGCAGAGGTTAGAATAATAGAATCAAAGAACTGTAGAGTTGGAAGGGACCCTGAGGGTCATCTAGTCCAACCCCCTGCAATGCAAGAATCTCAACTAAAGCATCCATGACAGATGGCCATCCATCCTCTGGTTAAAAACCTCTAAGGAAGGAGAGTCCACAACTTCCTGAAGGAGTTGGTTCCCAACAGCTTACTGTCAGGAAGTTCTTCCTGATAAGGATGCAATTTGAATTTCTCATATTATGTGCAATGTTCCGGCAAGGAAGAAAGGATAGTGTTCAGTGAAAGTGTTTCTACAGAATCCCCCTCTTAAAAGTGAGCAATAAGCCCTTTCCCTGGTGAAAAGGAACAGGAACTTCAGGAATGTAAGGGTATATTTTGCCTCCCATCCCCCACCCTACAATTTTCCTTGCTGTCAATTTATATCTGCTATTTTGCCTCCCAGAAATGATATTTTTATGACTGTTTACATGGAGGCTGGAATGCCAAGATGCTGGAGTCGAAACAAAATAAAAAAATTCCTTCCAGTAGCACCTTAGAGACCAACTAAGTTTGTCATTGGTATGAGCTTCTGTGTGCATGCTTTTTATTTTGTTTCGACTACAGCAGACCAACACGGCTACCTACCTGTAAGATGTTGGAGCTAAGTCACGCATTCCCCACTGTCAAAACACACGTGATCTCCTTTGCAGCTGTTTCCACCATTCTCTTGCAGACGCAGAATGGAAGTGATTTTGGTGCAAAGTATGGCACCTTCATTCATTTTCTTTCCAGCGATTTGGCTCATTGAAGGGTGGGGGGAGGGCTACCGCCATTCGTGGTTGGTGCCTATTGGAACTGGTAGGGCAGAAGGAAGGGAGCCCAACAGTAGGGGGAGCCAGAGCCAATGGCAGGCAGAGCCGACTAGATCTTGCTTTGTCCTCATCCGCATTCCTGCTGAGTTCTACTAGTGCAACACTGAAAACCAAGGAGGAAGAAACCAACAGCCAAGGCCACCTTCGGAACTGGTTGTAAGAAAGAAGATTGGCAGGTGTGGACAGCCTGAGGCTGTTGGGGCACTGACCCATTTGCCCTAATGGACTACCCTCTACTGACCACATTCCTTCATGGTCAGCTGTCATAGATTAGCTGGAAGCATAGGAATGGTGGGAGACACCAGCTGGGGAACCCCAAGGGAGGAAGGATTGGAGCCAGGGGATTGGTGGTAGGATGACAATAAGTGGTCAGAGGGAGAAGAGGGAGAAGACTAGGAAGAGGAGGAAGCTGAAGAGGCAATGGGACTTAGTGAGCAGGAAGAGTCTGTGGCAGAGAACAGTCCAGAATCAGAGGCAGAAGTTGGAGAGGAGAGGAGCCAAGAGGCAGAAAGGAGTCAGGCTGGTCAGGAAGCCAGGCTGTCTCCCCTTCCTGCAGTGACCAGCTCCCTTCCGCCGGGTCTCCCAGAACCCAAAGAGGTATGAAGAGAGCGGAGCAAAGACAGGCAAGACGAAGGAGCCTCAGATTGGAAGGAGCCTGCAGAGAAGAGCTGCTGTGCTTACTAGGCCTGGACTCCTGAGTTGTTTGTTTCTTTGAAAAAAGAGAGAGAACTTCACTGGCACCATGTGAGTTATTGCTGGCCTGCTCCTGACACCCACCCTGACACCAGCCCTCCCAGGACTGCATGCCAAGGGTGGTCGTGACCAGAGGCAAAAGTGGAAGGAGCAAACATGATACCTTTGTACAGCAGGCTACATCCCAACCATGCAAAAGTCACGCTCACCTCTCCATCATCAGTCTAGGCAAGCAAGAGATATTTTCTCAGCTCCGGAACACATGCCATTGCTGTTTTTAGCTACTTTATTTTTATTACCCTGTGTTCTGTGATGATGTTTTTAAATGTTGTAAACTGCAAACTTGGAAGAAAGGTGGGATTTAAATATCTTTATAATTATAGTAACAATTGCAACCAGACCAATGCACTGGAGAAGAGATCCGAGAAGTGCTGATGGGGGCTGTAGCCCAGAGAGATGGGTGTGGCCTTGGGAAGGTTCTGAGGGCCATATAGTGTGGTCCGGGGGGCCCGCATTCACACACACACACGGCTGAAGCACAACACCCTTGATCTAAATGTTTTCTAGAATTTGAAGCCGATATCGTGCATGTGAAAATGTACACTTGTCATGTTATCCTGATAGTGCTGTGTAGTGGTTACAGTGTTGGGATACGACCTGGGAGACCCGGGTTCAAATCCCTACTCGGAAATGAAGCTCAGTTGGGTGACTTTGGGCCAGACACTGTTTCTCAGCCTAACCTACCTCGCAGGGTTGTTGTGGGGATTTAATAAGCAGGGAGAAGCACGTGACCCACTATGAGCTTCTTGGAGGAAAAGCTGTGTTTAAAATGCAATAAATGCATAATGCAATAAAATGCTATTAATAAATAAAAATAATAATTCTGTAATGAAAAACCCCAGAGGGCCAACCCACCAGCAATTTGGCTTATGCCTGGCTGGCCGGTGGCCCATTCTGTAGAACTTTCTGCTAAGAAACAAGCCCTGCAGAGCAGATGTGTAGAAAACGCAATTGCCGGACCATTTTGCAGATTGCATTTATGTCCTTGCAAAGCAATAACCCACAGGAAGGGCATGCGAGCTGGCAGCTTTATAAACCTCTCGCTGGAACAGATGATGTTAACCAGCGCTACCGCAACAACCCCTGGCAACAAGTGTGGGCATTTGTTTATTGCTGCCCCGGGGCGGAAAAGTGAATGACGTGAATATATCCCACAGCCAAGTCATTCCTTCGCAATGCCTCCCGCCCAGCCAGCAACTAAGCTGATCTGTCAAATGTAGTTCTGCAACCCGTCGTGATTGCAGAGAAATCCCCTGGATTTGGAAATGCTTCTCTGACTTAAATATAGAATATAAACCGGGGGAGTAAAGTCCCCTTGACTGGGCTGGGGAAACTTGGGTCCAGATTCCAAAATATTGCAAATAGGAAACAGAGTTCTGTAAAAACTATTTCACGCAATCCACATTGACCTGTAGCCTTTCAGATGTTGCTGGAATTCGACTCTCATCCTCCCTCCCCACTGACCAGGCTGGCTGGAGACGATGGGAGTTGGAGTCCAACAACATCTGGAGGTGGGGATATAAGAACATAAAAAGAGCCTGCAGGATCAGACCAATGGCCCATCTAGTTCAGCATCCTTTCCTCACAGCGACCAGCCAGATGTCTGTTGGAAGCCCGCGAGCAGGATTCGAACACAAGAGCCCTCTCCCCTCCTGTGGTTTCCAGCAACTGGTATTCAGAAGCACCATGGCAAATAACCATCAGTAGCTCTTTCCTCCATGACTCTGTCTAATCCTGTTTTAAAGCCATCCAGGTTGGTAGCTGACATTGCATCCTGTGGAAGGGAGTTCCATAGTTTTGGTTCCTCGTCTTTGATGAATACACTTTAGTTGCATTAACAGTACCCTGGCGCTGTGGGTTAAACCTCAGAGCCTAGGGCTTGCCGATCAGAAGGTCGGCGGTTCAAATCCCCACGACGGGGTGAGCTCCCGTTGCTCGGTCCCAGCTCCTGCCCACCTAGCAGTTCGAAAGCACGTCAAAGTGCAAGTAGATAAATAGGTACCACTCCGGCGGAAGGTAAATGGCATTTCCATGTGCTGCTCTAGTTCGCCAGAAGCGGCTTAGCTTAGTCATGCTGGCTACATGACCCAGAAGCTGTACACCAGCTCCCTCGACCAGTAAAGCAAGATGAGTGCCGCAACCCCAGAGTCGTCCACGACTGGACCTAACGGTCAGGGGTCCCTTTACCTTTACCTTTAATACTTCACTGCCAGCATTATTCCTTCTGTTTCCAGTTTCCAAGCATGAGTGCTGTTGCTCATGTAAACAAAATTGCTTCTCTCTCCTTCTCTCTCTCTCTCTCTCTCTCTCTCTCTCTCTCTCTCTCTCTCTCTCTCACACACACACACACACACACACACACACACACACACCAGGGAGTATTCGTATGCTGGGGAATACCCCAAAGTTTTCAGAACTACAAAAAAGGGGGGAGAGACAGGTGCCACATAACCCTCACTCTCTGAGGTTTTAAGAAATCAATCATTTCTTGGGGCAGCTTATTCACTTTGGAACTCCCTGCCTATTGACAACAGCATACATCAAGAGACATCTTAATTCTCTCTCAGAGCTACCATTTCCAGAGTGGTTTAACGATAAATCCTTCTTCCCAGGGAACTCTGGGAATCAAAGCTCTGTAAGGGGACCAGGGGCTTCTTGGCACCCTTAGCAAACTACAGCTCCCAGAATCCTTTGCGGGAAGTCATGGCTGTTTAAAGTGACATGATAATGCTTTAAATGCATGAATGTGGCCCAGGGCTGGTTTAATGATAATGAGTCGTTAAGAAAAGGAAGCAGCAGGAGCCTTGAAGTTACCCATTGATAGTGAGCCACCGGATGACAAACTCAGAGACAATCCTTCCCCCCCCCCCATGGTGAAGTGCATTCTGTTTCTACTGCAGTTATAGAATATCTTATTCAGTTTGTATCCCGCCCTTCCTCCCAAGGGCATTGAGGGCGGCAAACACATCAATTGCAATATCGTTAACAACATTTTAAAAAGAAGGTTAAATGCGATCATATTTTCTGCCAGGGGCAGTATCTTGCAGTCATCAAATGCCTGGGGTAAGCAGGGATGTTTTTGAATTCACTCCTGAAAGTCAACAATGAGGGAGGGAGACGCACCTCATGAGGGAGGGCATTCCATGAATGGGGAGCCACCACTGAGAAGGCCCTGTCATGGGTTCGATGCCAGCTGGGCAAAGCAGAACAATGGGTCTGCTCAGGGTATGACTTGGATGTCATACCCTGGATTTTAGCTGGATGTCACCCACAGCTGTTGCATTGATAAATATAAATTAGGGTGTGCAAAATGTACACAGACCTATGCTTTCTTTCTGCGATCAGTTCCCTCTTTTTTGGTGATGTGTAAGTGGATGCCTTAAGCAGCCGGCCCCTCATGAAAGATGCATAGGTAAAACATATTGAAAACTGCCCCTGTGGCAGAATAGCAGAGGGAAAGCAGTGGGCATGGAAAGGGTTAAGCCTGTGGTGGGCAACCTGCAGGTAGGGCTTCCAGATGCTATTGGACTCCAACTCCCATCATTCCTTGCCTGTTGCCCTTGCTGGCTGGGGCTGATGGGACTTGGTGTCCAATAGCCTCCGGAGGAACCACATGATGGTTCCTCATCACTGGGTTAAGTGCCCCTCCCCAGCTGCCTCCCCTCACCAGCATCTTCACCTCCAGATCACTCTGAAGCTATTTTTCCCCCAGGGTAAAAGTTGCTATTTCCTTTTGTTCTGTGTGTTTGCCTCTCACCTGCCATTCAACCCAGGATTTCCTAGTGAATTCCTTAGGCTTGTTTAGTTAGGTGTTCCTGTGGTGTAAAGGACAACACGCCTCTCGCTTTGCACAAGATCCCAAACAAAACACAGAGAATCTGGGGAAAGATGAGACGGAAGCTGAGAAAACAACCTGTGGGTTCAGGGCCGGCTCTAGGGGTAGACTGGGTGGTGCGGGGGGCCAGGGCGCCGGCCCGGCAGAGTCGCGTGGAAGCCATGCTACGTTCTGCGCCCGCCCACCAGCCGCGACAAGAAACGGGGTGGAGCGGGGGCGCTGGAGCGATCTCCGCACCACGGCGCCAGGGCGCCCGACATAGTTGTGACGGCCCTGCGTGGGTTCCAGAGATAGCACCTCGAATTGTCTGAAGGGGCAAGGTGTAGGGTTGCCAGACTCAATAGAGGACAGGACTTCTGTGCCTTTAATTGCCCTGCTCTCTTTTGAGTCTGGAAACCTTAAAGAGAAACCAGCAGACCCTTTGCTGGGAAATTAAACAACCCTAGCGAGGTGAAACCCCAAGACGGATGAAGGGATATTTGAGCATTCTGACTTTGGCTTCTGAGAGAGTTGGGGATGGAAAAAACAGCCTTCCTAAATCAGACCGAAGGTCCATTTACAGTACAGTCCTATGTCTACCTGGGAGAAAGTCTCCTCAGGCTGAGTGGGCCTTACTCTCGAGTAAGTGTGCATAGGATTGCAGCTAGTAGTCTGACGAGCCAGACTGATTGAAATTCCAAAATGTCCATCATCAGGATGGGTTTCAGGGCAATGTACAGCAATCCTTCCCCCCCACCCCAAAAGAATCATAGAATCGTAGAGTTGGAAGAGACCACAAGGGCCATCCAGTCCAACCCCCTGCCAAGCAGGAAACACCATCAAAGCATTCTTGACATATGCCTGTCAAGCCTCTGCTTAAAGACCTCCAAAGAAGGAGACTCCACCACACTCCTTGGTAGCAAATTCCACTGCCGAACAGCTCTTACTGTCACAGTATAATAGATCCTATCTCAGTTATCCTTCAGCACAGAAGAAAACTGAGAGGCAAGCAAACTATATTGAGCAAGCAAAGGGCTACAGGAAGCATGCAAGCCGGGTGATGAACGTCCTCTGTTGTTTGTCCTCAGTACCAAGGTATACTGCAGTTGAAAAGGGAGGCTCTATTTAGCTACCGGGGGTGGCATCATTCATGTTTAAGCAGGGCTGTCAAATCCAGCCTTCAAGAATGGGGCCCTCCTGCACCTTAAGTTTGAATATTGTTTTATTTATTTGCCAGGTATAAATATCACCCCTCCAAAGTCAGGGTTTTCTTTAGCTGAGATTCCCCGCATTGCAGGGGGTTGGACTAGATGATCCTCGGGGTTCCCTTCTAACACTACAATTCTATGATTTGTAGCTGCATTTCTCATAGAACTCTTATTATATGATAAGGGAACCCTTTTAGGGACTAAACTTGCCAACTCTGCATATAAGGGATGATTGCGAAGGTCTTTTCCTTAATTAAGCTTGCCACTTTTTAATTTATTTTCAGCTACCCCACCCTTTTATTTTAACAGCAGCTGGACACACAGGAAGAAAACCAGCGAACCTTTACCCACTGGGCTAAGAGAAAAGCTTTGCTTGCTAAATTATGTCGGATTGCTCCTCAAGCCACAGGAGCTGAGCTCCACACACCCTTTCTCAGTTATTCTGCTCCCTGCCTGTTAACAGTCTCCTATAATCTGGCCACAAACCCACAACAATATTATTATTATTATTATTATTATTATTATTATTATTATTAAAAAGATCTTACATTGTCAATGAGGTTGTAATCCAAAATCTCAGCTTCTTCTAGGTCCCTGGCTAGGAGTTCGGGATCTTGCTGTGCAGAAACGGCCGAGAGACGACAGCAAAGCCATACCAGCCAGATCATGGTGGAAAACACGACCCAAAATGAGAGGGACTGGGTGAATTCACATCTCAGCCTGCAGCTCACTGAGATGGGGAAAGCATCTGACGGCAGTCTGCTTGGCTGCTCGCCTCGCCCTTCTCTCCTCCCCTGGACCCAGCCCCTTTGCCAGAGTTCATAGCCAAGCCCGGGGTTTCCTCGCTCAAGTTTAATTTACCAGAAAGGGAAACACAAGCTCATCTTGCTGGATTTCCTGATAAAGTCCAGTTGCTCAGGAGCTCCACTTGCTTCGGCCAAGATTCTGGGTTTCATTTCTTCCAGATTCAGCTCAGTCCCAGATAGGGAAGAGAGGGGTGTGTGAGAAATTCGATTCAGTTTGCCTCTAAAAGGTGAACCCACCTGTTCTGTGCTTTCCTGAAGAGCGCACGAGCCGAAAACCGGGCTGCCCACCAAAATTCACGCTTCTCCAAATTTTGCAATGTGATTCTCCAGCCAAGGAATGTGTGCAGGAATGCATATACAGTGGATACATACAAATGGCTATACAGTGGTGCCTCGCTAGATGAAATCAATTCGTTCCACGGGTCTTTTCTTATAGCGAAAAATTCGTCTAGCGAATTCCATAGGAATGCATTGAATTTTTTTTTGAATTTTTTTTTGCCCATAGGAACGCATTAATTGAATTTCAATGCATTCCTATGGGAAACCGCGCTTCGCTAGACGAATTTTTCGTAAAGCGCATTCGTCTAGCGAAGCAAGCTCTGCTCGAAAAATCCTTTCGTTAAGCGGAAATTTCGTTAAGCAGGGCATTCGTTAACCGAGGCACCACTGTATTGTGGACAATGGCACACGAACGTGCATCGTCTCGGGGGGAACGGCTTGCAAAGATGTGCAAAGCGGAATTCAAAAAGATGTTTGTGTACCACGAAGCCGCTGGTGAATTTTCATGATGGCTTTTTAAAAAACCGGTGGGGAAGTGTGGAGAGCTGAATTTAGAAAAAAATGAGAAACTGGTATTGACAGATTTTCTCATCCCTGGTCCCAGATGTGCTCATGTCCTGCTTTTGGGCTTCCCTCAAACATCTGCTTGGGCCCTGTAAGACCAAGATGCTGGCCTGATCCACCAATGCTCTCTTTATGTGCTCCCAGCATCAGGCTGAAAGCTCTGGATGATGTAAAGCAGGCATGTCCAACAGGTAGATCGTGATCTACCGGTAGATCACTGGATGTCTGTGGTAGATCACTGGTAGATCAGTGGCTCCCCCCAAAGAAGCTAAAAAACTTTGGCTTCCCTAAAAAAAGCTCAACATCTTTGCCCTGCACCCCTAAAATGACCTTAACCATCCAAAACAGGGCTTTCCTTCCTTAAAAAAAAAAAAGCAACAAAGCTCAACGTCGCTTTTCTCTTCCCTAAAGAAGATCAACAACTTTTACGTGAACCCCCCAAAACAGGGCTTTCCTTCCTAAAAAAACTCAACAACTTTGACCTGAACCCACAAAAAGGGGGTAGATCACTGCCAGTTTTTATCTCTGTGAGTAGATCGCAGTCTCTTGAAAGTTGGCCACCCCTGATGTAAAGTAAGGCTAAGGTGGTGCCTTGGTGCATGTGAAGGGTGCTGTTATCCTTACCAGACAGTCCCCGGATTGACAACTCTGTCCCCGGACAAAATCTGTCCCCGGAATGTCCCCAGATTTCATTTAACGTCCCTGGATTTATATTTTAAGTGTTATAGATTTATTAGTAGGGAATGAATGTTGCGTGGTTGGTTCAATGGCACAAGACACATCATATGGGGACTTCTGGCAAGGCAAAATGGCGGGCGCCACGGCAGCGAGCAGCTCCTGAAGCCATCCAGAGCCAACTGCTCTACCAGGCTGGCTCTGGGCTGCTGAGACTGCCGCTGCCGAGGGGGAGCCGGGGATGCCCGGTGCGTCAACTGGGGGAACCGGTGACTCCACCCCACGACCCAAATTGAGCCGGGAGCGAGAGAGCGCGGCCACCGGCTGACTGCCCAGTGGCGCTCCGGGGCCAGGAAAGCCCCGGAGCTGATGCAGGGAGAAGGAGGAGAGGAGAAGGAGAAGGGAGAGAGAGAAAGAGGAAGGAGGGGAAAAGAGGGGCGCCCCAACCTTGCCGTGCTGCTGCTGCTGCTGCCGCCACCGTGGCTGAGCCTACTGCATGGGCCCAGAGGAAGGCTGCGCAACAGAGGAGACCACAGAAGAGATTACTTCTTTTTTAATAAAAACAAAACAAAACTTTTTTTTCTCTTTTCAAAAAAAAAAAAGCGTCCCCGGATTCTTTGAAAAAAAATCTGGTAACCTTATGTTATCACTTACTTCGCCCTGGGATTACAGGCCACAGCTTCCAGCAGAACTGAGCCCCACCGCCTATCTTCATGAAAATAACTAGGTGGCCTTCTGTGGGAATTAATTGTGGCAGCCCAGCAGGTCCTAGCCTCTCTCTTCTTCCACATCCACCAAACATGGCAGAAGGGAAGGAAGCTTTCTGCACTGTCGGCTCAGAGGAGGACTGGTGTATCATGACAACCAATTCTCGCATTCCCCTAGAAACATAGGAAGCTGCCTTAAATGGCTTAGGAACCTCAAGGACCTCCTCCCCACCCTATAAACCGACCCGGACTCTGCCTTCATCATCTGAAGCCCTTCTTAATGTGCCTCCTTCATGTGAGGTCCGGAGCGTGGTCACATGATAAAGGGCCTTTTCTGCAGTGGCCCCCTGTTTGTAGAATGCTCTTCCTTTTCAACCAAGCTTTTGGCTGATAAATATTCGACAGCCTTTCAAATGTGTTTGTGGCAGGAGGGTTCTTGTATTGTTGTTTCTGTTTTATTTGTGCTTTATCTCGTGTTTTTATCTTGCAAACTCTCCTGAGATCTTTTGATGAAAGGGTGGTAAATAATAATAATAATAATAATAATAATAATAATAATAATAATAATGTATACCAAATCAGACTGTTGGTCCATCCAGCTCAGTAACGTCTTCACTGACTGGCAGAGGCTGTCCAGGATTCTAGATCAGGATCTGTCCTAGTTCTGCCTGGAGTTGCCAGGAATTGAACCCAGGATCTTCTGCATGCAAAGCAGATGATCTGCCACCGAGAGCTACAGCCTTTCCTCTTCTCCCTCTCATCTCCCTCTCTCCTTTTGATAGCCAAGGACAGCTTTCGAGTGGCTGTTTTGTTTGGCACTGCACGCTTCACAATGAGAACATGCGGATGTGAGCTTGTTTCTGCTTATTGGCGGCTCCCAAGGAACAAACCTGTGCCCAAAACAAACAGGCGTGTTACATGAACGGGTACATGCTCGGCCGTGTGGCTTGTCTGCAGGGCTCGATGCGAGAGGTGTGCCCTGCAAAGTGGCGCGCACGCTCCAGAATGAAAGATCTGAACACGTCTCCACTCCAAAGCGACAGAGTGAGCTGCTTAGGCCAACACCTGTCTTTCCACATTAGTCGTTGGCAACTGGTCAGTCCTGGGCCAAGGCCAGCCCAAAAGAGGTTGCCAGCTCTCTCGGAGGTCAAATAAGAATACACACCCACACACACTGTCCTGACTTGCCGGCTAATCGTGCAACCAGCTGTTATTTCTGCCTCGGAGCCAATTCCTTACCAGCAGGGGAAGCAACTGCAGGAATTCCTCTTGTGAATTTATTCCCAGGCTTGCATGAGCACCATTGCCAACTGACCAGATAACCCCCAACTTGGAGGGTTCTGGTGTCCTTAACAGCAGTCGGAGGTGGCAAAAAATCAGTATGAGGAGCATGAAACATGATTGCTAAAGATTTTGCATTTGGTGGCATGTTTTGCTGCTGAAGTTTCTTGCTCCTGTTTTTTTTGGGGGGGGGGGTCTGTTTGATTGGTTTTTGTATAGCCTGTATTGTAGTGTAATTTCCCCCCATAACTTAAAAAAATGACTGCAGTATTCACCAATTCAAAACAGATTTGTGCAGGAGACAAAACTGTTCTCTGAGCTATGCTTGAAAGCAGGGCCGTCTTTAGCAGATGAGCGCCGAGTGCAAATATCTACCCAGCTCCCCCAAATTACCATGGATAGTGAGGGGGGGGAAGCTGCGCACTGCCTGCCATGGGGGGGGCAACTCTCCCCTGTGCCGCTGCAGGAGAGCAATCCCATGGAGGCTTGGGAGGCAAGCTGCATGCCCACCAGCCCTATGGTTGACGGGGCGCAGCTGGCGGGCGTGCAGGGAAAGGGGAGACGGCCGGCAAAGCCGCGCAGCTCCCCTACTTGCTGGGGCGCACCTGAGAAGCCGGCGCCCTGGTGCAACGCACCACTATGCACTATGGGAAAGATGGCTCTGCTTGAAAGTACTCGCAACGTTTGCAACGGCACATAAGAGAGCAGTGTAGCTGGAGGTCTCCTCGGGAGTAGGGAGTGGGGAGGAATTTGATTCCGTTTGTGTTCAAAGTGAACCTACCTAATCCACACTTTCTGACCAGAGGAATGACCACTGGCAGGAACACAGAGAGAACAAATGCAACGGTGTATCTGCAGCAGCACAACCGGACGCCTTTGTCTGCCCCAGCTGGAACAAAACATGTCTCTCCCATATCGGTCTCTCCAGGCACAGCAGGTGCTGCAACCTTCCAAAAGTTTGACAATGGCACACTCCTCCATTGTCTCCCGAGACAGATGGATGCCAGCAAGGAATGCAAATCTAAATTGAGCCATCCTTTGAATTCCACACATCTTCAAATTTTGCAACGTATGTAAAAAACAAAACAAAAAGTATATCCTGAGATGTGCATAAGTATGTATAAAATGCATCTGTTAGTGAACAGACCAGAAAGAATGCATTATATTAGGGGAAATCGCTTTGCAAAATGTCTACGTTAGGCAAGATTGCATAAACAAATGTATATAAAAGGAGAAAAATGTGTTTTTAGGACACATCTTATTTTTATGGTTGTAAGTCAAAAGTTGTTTTAAATGGTTTTTAATACGTATTGTTTTTTAATGTGTGACCTGCCCTGGGAGCTTACAGGGAAGGACAGGTAATAATAATAATTTTTAAAAGCCAGTGCTTTGCCACGAGGACATTTATTATTTAAAAAACCAAACAAACCCACAGACTGATGTGGAAATGAGAAGAACCGGACTTGCGGTCGGAAAAATGACAAATGCAGAGAAACAAAAACTGGCAGATTTATTTATTTCTTACTCAGGAATCTGGAGCCAAGATCATAGAGGGGAGGTTTCTGGATTCACGGGTGTGGGAGCTTGAGAGTCAGGGTGCGTTGTTTGTTTATGCAAGTTCTGGGAATGCCGTATACAGTACTGGGATCAAAGTGAACAAAACCCGGAGCTAGATGGCTTTATTTGCAAATAGGAGTGTACAAAATGTGAAAGCCAAATTGTTTTCCCCGCCTTTGAACTATAACTGAGCACGCCCTGCCACCTAGTGGTGCCCTGGGTAAGTACCGCCATCACACACAAATAAGTTTGCCTGATGGCAGTTGTTTTGCTAAGTTTCCCTTGGGACTTTTCTACCTTGTAAGGCAGAGGGCAGGGACCTGCGGCCCTCCAGAGACCACAACTCCCACCATCCTTGCCTATTGTTGATGCTGGCAGGAGCTGATGGGAGTTAGAGTCCACTAATCTCTGGAGAACCACAGGAGCCCCCACCCAGATTTGCCTTTGATAACCCGGTTCTCTTCCACTTTTTAGGTGATTTTAAAATAACAACAACAACAACAACAACAACAACAACAACAACAACAACAACAACAACAACAACCATGATGAAAGTTCAGGAAACCAAGCCTTGTGAGAGAACAGTTGATGGAGCTGGGTATATTTAGCCTGGAGAAGAGAGGACTAAGAGGTGATATGAATGCTGTCGTCAAATATTTGAAGGGCTGCCACATGGAAGATGGAGCAAGCTTGTTTTCTCCTGCTCTGGAGGGTAGGACTCGAACCAATGGCTTCAAGTTACAAGAAAGGAGTTTCTGACCTAAGAACAGGAAGAATGTTCTGAGGGTAAGAGCTGATTGACAGGGGGATGAACTCCCTTAGGAGGTGAACTCTCCATTCCTGGGAGATTTTTAAGCAAAGGTTGGGTGGCCATCTGCCCTGGATGCTTTAGCTGAGATTCCTGCATTGCAGGGGGTTGGACTAGATGACCCTTGGGGTACCTTCCAATTCTACGATTCTATTATTCCCTGCCTACGGGCCCCACCAGCCCCTGGTGCACCTGCAATTTCTGGTTCCTTCAAATATCTGGAGGAAGAGGGTTTTTGACACTTAGGGGCTGTCTGAGTCGGAATTCCCACTCCCCCCACTGAGCATGCTCAGTGGCCACTGAATGTTGACCATCTACTGCAGGGGAGGGGGAAAGAATGGAGTGGCTGGGTTCTTGCACAGGGGAGCACCCCGCGCTGCAACATTCTGTTGCAGGTCCAACTGATGTCTATTAACTAGAAGATCCTTCCATGGATGTTACCAGCTAGGCCACCCCTGTTCTTTGCTGTTCTCCTTTGCAGCATGTCCCCCCCCCTCTTGTTCTCCCCTCTCCATCCCATGGCCAGGCTGCTCTCCCATAGCACGTGACTCAGTCCGGAGGCAGAGGGCAAAAGCTACAAAGGGAAGCAGAGCAGAGCCTATCCAAAGCCGAGCCATTATCAGAGGATGCCGGTATGGAGAAGCCACTGTTTGCACAACCCCCTAACCTGTGCCCCAACTTGCAAATATTTGCCCGAGTCCAACCAAAGTTAGCATTTCTAAAGAGCCTTCAAAATACTAGAGAGCCTTCTGCGGCTGTTTTTAACTCCTCCTTGAACTTGGTTCGGCAGAGCAGAGAGACCCGCCACCCGGCCTTTATGCTTGCCGTTCCCAGGAAAGGGACAAAATGAAGCCTCTCGCTCGTTTCCTAGTCTTGCTCTTTGCTTTAGAAATATGGGGCTTTGATTTCATCGTTGAAGAAAACCCAGAGGTAAGTGTCCGTTTCCATCCCGGGCCACAACCTTCTAAATCTATGGAGGAAGACAAAGAAAGGGTTGCCTTCATTTCTCCCTCTGCTCTTTCTTTCTTATGAACTTCACGGCACAAGCCAATTGCAGGTCTACACAGAAGTAAGCCCCGTTGAGTTCATTGGGGCTCATTCCCCAGCTAATAGGAACAGGACTCTGTTGCCTTAATCAGCACCATAGCTGTCAGGTTTTCCCTTTTCTCGCGAGGAAGCCTATTCAGCATAAGGGAATTTCCCTTTAAAAAAGGGAGAACTTGACAGCTATGATCAGCACAGTTGCTTTAACTAAGATGTAACCAATTTAACCAGCTGGCAGTGTGATTCTATACATATGCCCAAGCTTGCTTTTTACCCTCTCCTTCTCCTTCCCTTTTCCTCTTGTCTCTTAGGTCAAGTCTCTTTGGTTGTGAGGTCGAAGGACCTCAAAACGGAATACAGGGTCCTCCTTCCAACAAGGAGGTAGTCCGAGGTAGGCCGAGAAGTTAAGATTAGCCCGAGATCACCCTGCAGAACGACAGTTCTCGGAATGCTTGAAAAATCAATCCCATCTTCCCAGGGAGCTCTGGGAATTATAGGTCTGTGAAGGAAATAGGAGTCTCCCAACAGCACCCTGGATGAACTACAGCTCCCAGGATTCCTTGTGGGAAGCCATGGGCACTAAAGTGGTATAACGAGGCTTTAAATGGGGCCTCAATCGGATGGGGATTTGTGCTTCTGCATCTGCGTGTTCTTGGTGAGGGTATATTCTCTTGTTAATAGCTGACTTGTAAAGTTTCGGCACCATCGCAAAATTCGGATATGTGCAAATTTTGAAGTTTTAGATGTGTTTCAGTTTGCTCATCGTTTTGGAAAGCGCAGATTTGATAGATTTTAAATGTGCGCTGAACCAAATGCCTCCTCCATCCCAAATCCCAGAACAACACTCTCTGATTCTTGATAGTGTATCTACGCATAACGTTTCACAGATCAGTCTGCAACGGGAGTAACAAACGCACATCAATTGTACATCCTGCGCAAAGCAAATTGCTGTTGCCTAGTCATCTTGGGTTGCTTGCTGCCTCAGTTAGCTTGACCGTCTTCACTCGCTTTCGGGTGGTAAGTTCACCATTGGCGTGTCTTGAACCGAACACACAACTTGCTCCCCTGATCTTGCCATTGGTTTTCTTTTAGGATCTCCTTGATGTAGAGATTGGTGCGTTCTTTGCGAGATCCCCTCTGCGCCATGGCAGATCCCAGGTACAAGTTGCTCACTTATTTACTTATTTTACAAAGCACAGAAGGGAAAGAAGTATAATGAGGAGGAGGAGAAAAACAGAATAGGTACCTGGCAAAGCAAATAATTTATCTTAGAAGAAATCTGAAGGCAGCCCTGTTTAGGGAAGTTTTTAATGTTTGACGTTTTATTGTGCTTTTAATTTTCTGTTGGGAGCTGATTCCCCAGAGTGGTTGGGGAAACCCAGCCAGGTGGGCGGGGTGAAAATAATCAATTATAATAATAATATTATTACTTAAATCCTGCAAGGTGATCTATTCTTGGAATAAAATAAAATAAATTCCTTCCAGTAGCACCTTAAAGGTAAAGGTACCCGTGACAGTTAAGTCCGGTCACGAATGACTCTGGGGCTGCGGCGCTCACCTCACTTTACTGGCCGAGAGAGCCAGCGTTTGTCCACAGACAGTTTTTCCGGGTCATGTGGCCAGCATGACTAAGCCGCTCCTGGCGAAGCAGAGCAGCGCACGGAAATGCCGTTTACCTTCCCGCCGCTTGTTGTTTAGTCATTTAGTCGTGTCCGACTCTTCGTGATCCCATGGACCAGAGTACGCCAGGCACTCCTGTCTTGCACTGCCTCCCGCAGTTTGGTCAAACTCATGTTCGTAGCTTCGAGAACACTGTCCAACCATCTTGTCCTCTGTCGTCCCCTTCTCCTTGTGCCCTCCATCTTTCCCAACATCAGGGTCTTTTCCAGGGAGTCTTCTCTTCTTATAAGGTGGCCAAAGTATTGGAGCCTCAGCTTCAGGATCTGTCCTTCCGGTGAGCACTTCCCGCCGGAGCGGTACCTATTTATCTACCCTGTTTCTCATATTTTAATACATACCCATAAAATAAGCCATAGCAGGATTTTTAAGCATTCAAGGAATATAAGCCATACCCCGAAAATAAGACATAGTGATAGGCGCAGCAGCAATGCCGGCCGCGGCAGGAGGAGGAGGAAAAAAATAAGACATCCCTTGAAAATAAGCCATAGTGTGTTTTTTTTGAGGAAAAAATGAATATAAGATGTGTCTTATAATATGAGAAACACGGTACTTGCAGTTTGATGTCTTTTCAAACTGCTAGGTTGGCAGGAGCTGGGACCGAACAGTGGGAGCTCACCCCATCGCAGGGATTCGAACCACCAACCTTCTGATTGGCAAGCCCTAGGCTCTGTGGTTTAAACCACCCGCATCCCAAAAGAGACCAACTAAGTGGTGCTACTGGACATACCAATGACAAACATAGTTGGTCTCTAAGGTGCTACTGGAAGAATTTTTTTTATTTTGCTTCAGCTACGTCAGACCAACACGGCTACCTACCTGTAATTGTTCTTGGAATGTTGCGCTCTCTCCAGTGTTTTTTATTTATTTTTACAAACTTTTTTTCTTGGTTTTTAAACAAATGCAAATGCAATAACCATTAAACACTTTTCCAGCAGTTCATCCAATGATGTTTGTTTTATCCATTGTCTCTAGACATACACTCACACATTCAGCATTCAAACATATTACTCAATGTAACCCCTCCACTGAGAATATTAAACGTCTGGTAGAAGAAAGTCTTGATATTTTGGTCATTAACATAGTTAAAGAAAGGGGTCTGTGTTTCTTGAAAGGTGTCTCTAGTCATTATGCCTTTAATTGCCCTCCTGTGTCTGGTGAGACGCTCAGACATTGCTATATCCCAGATATTTTTTTCCCATATAATCAGGGGTATTTCAGGCTGGTTCTTCCGTTGCTGAGCTAATTGTGCTGCGGTCACTTAGAAGCCGACTAGTTTGCTGTGGTGCAGGCTGGAGCCTAAGTCTATGTCCAAAGACAGTTGGGCTAAGCCAGGATTTGGAGAAATGGGTTGGCCTGTAATTGCAGGTAAATTGGAGAAAGGTTGTTTTCTGCTGCTCCAGAGAAGCGGACACGGAGCAATGGATTCAAACTACAAGAAAGAAGATTCCACCTAAACATTAGGAAGAACTTCTTGACAGTAAGAGCTGTCCGGCAGTGGAATTTGCTACCAAGGAGTGTAGTGGAGTCTCCTTCTTTGGAGGTCTTTAAGCGGAGGCTTGACAGGCATATGTCAAAAATGCTTTGATGGTGTTTCCTGCTTGGCAGGGGGTTGGACTGGATGGCCCTTGTGGTCTCTTCCAACTCTACGATTCTATGATTCTATTCCAAAAGTTTTCAACGTAAGGGCATTCCCACCAAACACGAATAAATGAATCAAGCTTGCCACCTCCAGTGTTGCAGGTTAACTGTTTCCTCAATGCCAGATGCAGGTCAGACGGGCACTATTGTTTTTCTGACGTACTTTGGGGGCTTCCTAGAGGCATCTGTGTTTCTTTTGATGTTCTTTAGGTTCTTCCTCCTAGTGCCCTCAATCTGGGAAAGATTGAGAGCACTAGGAGAAGGGGACGACAGAGGACGAGATGGTTGGACAGTGTTCTCGAAGCTACCAATATGAGTTTGTCCAAACTGAGGGAGGCAGTGCAAGACAGGAGTGCCTGGCCTGCTATGGTCCATGGGGTCACGAAGAGTCAGACACGACTAAACGACTAAACAACAACAGGTTCTTACATTCACGCAAGCTTTGTGTGCCGGAGGGCTCTGAGTCAATTCCGGCTATAAAAAGATAAGTTGAAAGACCTTCCTCTCCCCGAGACTCTGAACTTCTGCTGATCAGTGTGACAGTGTAGACCAGTGTATTACTGGTCTAGGTATAAGACAGCTGTGTATGTTCCTATTCATTCAACAATTTTTCACCCAAGGTATTTATACAGGGTCAGATTTAGGTTTGATGAGTCCCTAAGCTACTGAAGGTAATGGGGCCCTTTATATGTCCAGCTGTCCTTTGTCAACAACCAATTGTCACTGTTTTTTGTGTCGAATATATGCTATATGGTAATTTATAGACGTATCTAAAGCCATTTGCACATCACAAAAGATGTATTTTATCAAAGTAATTGTACAATTAAGAAGAAGTATATTAATAGTAAAATACAATTAAGAAGATGTATATAAATAGTGAAATAATTATTAAGCTCTAACTTAAAATGATTTTTTACTCATAACAAACTTAATAATGCAAACACATTGGCATTTGGCAATAACACAAGTTCCTTTAGAAACACAATTTACAAAGACTCATAATCTAGTCTCTAGAAACTTGCTATAACATGAAATAATAATAGCAAACCAGTGATATTTTAGGGAGCAGGCTAGCAGGCGGGGCCCATTACTTACATCATAGGAGCCTACACAACACAAAACACTGTTGCTGCATGTAGATTTTATTTTGTTTGTTTTTTTAACTTATATTTTGGAAATGTACATCCAGGTGGTTTTTTTTTCCTTTAATTTTTTTGGGGGGCCCGCTCTCTTGGGGGCCCTAAGCTATAGCTTGTTTAGCTTATTCATAAATCTGGCACTGTATTTATACAACACAGAAGTATGAAGTCTAAGTCTTGGTTCTCATTTCATTCAACTCCCCCACCCCACCCCCAGAGAAGCACATCCGGTGGTGACGACTCAGGAGAATTGGTGAGCTTGCATATTGATTTTTTTCTCTCTTTCTCTTCTATAATTTCCTGCCCCCACCCTCAACCCAGTTAACCATTAGCAGGAGATCAATCCCACTGTTTGTTCAGAGTCCCCCCACCCCACCCCTTGATCTAGGTACCAGAATATTAACCAGCTGGGGTTTGGAAACAGTTTCACAATATTGTCCCAGGAGGCTGGAATGCAGATTGACAAAGCGCCTCACTTGGGGAGAAGTGTATTTTTCTTTCCAAAATATAATTACAGGATATTACAGTCTTTTGTCTACCTGTAACTAGTCTTTTGTTATTAGCCTGCAATCAATATATTTTTATGTGCCATTTTATTTTAATATGCAATCTGTTGTGTGATATGTTTATAAGATCACTGATTTTATTGATATCTTGCAAAACAGTAGGTTAACTTGCGGGTTGTTGGTTTTTTCACCATCTGATTTCACCCGTAATTGTAACATACGTTCTATATTTTATGTAAACAGCTTAGAGGTTTAGATGATTATGCCTGTTAAATAAATAGGCACCTGGGGTGGCACTGGCTCAATTTGGCTCTCGGCGCCTTCTCATGTGGCTAGTCCTCATTTCGGGATCCCTCTGACAGCAGATCCATCTGTGTCTACTTTCACAAACCTTCTCATCAGGCCCGGCTCGCCCATTGACTCTAGTGGCGTGTTGCACCACGGCGCCTGGGCGATCAGGGGGCACTGAGGGGCGCCCCAGCAAGTGGGGGAGCTGTGCGGCAGCCTCCCTTTTCCCTCCACCAGCCGTGCTGGAGAGCAGGGAGGTAAGCGAGCAGAACAGGGGCACTAGGACCCTGTTCCGCTCTGCAGCGCCAGGGTCATCCCTCACCCTGGCGCTGTGTTTCATTGGTAGAGGCGACGCCACATGGCAGCACCTCCCAATGAAACACAGCGCCCTGTTGGCGGGAAGGAACGCAGCCCCTGTTGGCGCAAGGAAACGGCCGTGAAACCAGCAAGCGCCGGAGTTGCGGGAGACGGCCGGGAAGGCCCCAGCGCAGCGCGGCCTGCCCAGGCACCCCAGCCCGCTGGGAGAAGGGAGGAAGGCCGCGTGGAGCAGCGGCACCCCCTCCCCCACTCAATCTGGCATCGGACAGGCGGCTTCTCATGATCATTCATTGCTGGGGCTGGTGGCAGTTGGATCTGCCATGGGTTGCTTACCCCCTTCTCAAGATCCTCAATGAAGATCGGGGCACTGTCAGCTCAGATGATGATCCCTAGGCTGGGCTGATTCAGGAAAGGCTTCTCAAAACAAGTGCATCACTTGGCAAACCTTCCCCGAATCTCCCCACCCTAGAGATAATTAGCTGAGCTGACCATTCCCCATAGTTTCCATTTGCCTTTTTTCTATGCTGCTTTTGCTTCTCGCTCACCTCCCACCCACTTCTGTCTGGGTCATCCAACGTAGACCGAGAATCCTCCGACCAAGCGAGATCTTTGTTCTCTACGCCAGTGGTCCTCAACCTTGGGCCTCCAGATGTTTTGAGACTACAGTTCCCATCATCCCTGACCACTGGTCCTGCTAGCTAGGGATCATGGGAGTTGTAGGCCAAAAACATCTGGAGGCCCAAGGTTGAGGACCACTGCTCTACGCCACCAAGCACCCCGACAGATTTAAACAAGGGAACTACTTGCTCAACCATGAGAGAATCAAAACATCCATTGAGGAAAGTTCTAGAGATATGCATATTTGAAGTTGTACCAATCGCTTCTCTGGCTCCTGCCCAAATATGTTGATTCCTCCAGGTGGCGGGCGATGACAACATAATCCTCCATAGCTACAAGGTCCGGTCCACCATCACATCTCGACTGGCCAACACGATGGTGCAGACCAAAGTGGAAAACCGAGCCAGGCACCCACAGAACCTGGTCTTCGATGTCCAGGTCCCCAAAGGGGCTTTCATTCACAACTTTACCATGTAAGTAAGAGCTGGCCTGATTCCACCAGTTGGTATATGTGCAGGTGACTGTCTAAAGCAGGAGTGGGGAGACTTGAGGGTATTATTATTATTATTTATTAAACTAGCTGTACCCAGCCACGCGTTGCTGTGGCTCATCCCTGTGACTCACCCCACCCTGTTCCATCCCGACCCATGACCCGTCCCAACCCCATTCTCCCACCACCACCCAGGCGAGCCCTCACCTCCACTCAGCTCAGTCTGCAGTTTCGGTCTTGTCCAGCAGGGGTTCCTTGCAAACCTGAGCTGAGCTGCTTTGGAGAGGGAAGCTTTGGTAGCTGCAGTACCAGTGGAGTCGTCGCTAGAGGGCGATGTTTTGCAACCCCTCCTGTTCCTGTTTTTCTTGTTTTTTTCCAAAAAAGCATGTTTTTACCTGTGACAGGTGTGACATCTGTATAATCTAAGCATATGCAAACACTCCCATATTCACATGGAACGTTGTGTCAAAATTTCAACGCAATCGGTCAAGGGTTTTGGAGGTAGCTGGATGTGTACGAACAGGGACCTTTTACATTTTTATTTATATAAATTCTTTATACCCTGCCACTCTGGGCAGCTTCCAGTGCCTACAAAAAAAATTTAAAAAGGTTTTTTATGTATGCTACTACTGCGGCCTGTGTTTTGTTAGCCCAAAAATGGAAAATGAGCGGTATCCCAGCTAAAGAAGAATGACAACTTAAACTGATGGAATATGCACAGCTTGCAGACTTAACATATAGAATAAGAGAACAAGAAGAACATATGTTTAAAGAATATTGGAAAATATTTATTGAATATATGGGGAGAAATTGTGTACACTTGAAAACGTTGGCAACATTAAGATAAATTCAACAGTGTAAATAAGTTTTGATGGATGTAATAATGGAATACCGAATGGTTTAGTTTATGTAAAATATGCAGGGATTTATGGCATGCAAAATGAACCATGGAAAGAGAAGAATGGAAGTCATTTATATTTTAAGGTTGTTTAAATGAATATTCTAAAATGTAAAACAGAAAAACTTTTTATTAAATTATACAAAAAACTTTAAAAAAACTACTAAAAAAAACCTTGAACCAGGCATGAACTAGAGGCTCCTGCAGAAAAACAGACACCAGTTTTTAATTTTATTAATTTATTTGTGTACATACTGCCCTTCATCCAAATATCTCAGGATAAAAAAATACGAAATACTGTACAAAAAAAACCATAATAAAAACAAGAACAAAACAAACCCATAACCACCACCTCCTCCCACAAGCACATTTATTGCAAAAAAAAAATTCTGATGGCACATTATTCCACATCCTGGGACCAGGGCATCACCATTCTCCTTTCAGACCACAATCGTTCTTTAGAGGTATTTCTCGTGCTGCAGTGACAAAAGAATTCTCCTGCATTCCTCACACCTCCAAGTACCATTCCCCATCAATCAACGAGAAAAGAAATCACCTTTGAGAACTGTCAAATTATTGTCAGAGAAATTTTCATGGGTTTTACAGGGTTTTTGTCACGCTTAGCTTATCGTTCCAGGAGGCTGAGGGACGCTTGGATGAAATTATTTTTGTGTGTTTGTTTGTGACTGGCCTTCTGCCTCTCAGGAATGTCAACGGCATCACATTCACTAGTTCCGTGAAGGAAAAATCTGCAGCCAGAAGTCAATATGCCCAAGCGAGAGCGAAAGGCAAAGCTGCAGGAATATTGAGGTATGGACCTGACTTTCTATCCTTCTATCTATCTATCTATCTATCTATCTATCTATCTATCTATCTATCTATCTATCATCTATCGTGATGGACTAGGATCTGGGAGCCCAGGGTTCAAATCCCCACTCTGCCATGAAACGATGCCTTATGAGGAACGGCTTAAGGAGCTGGGTATGTTTAGCCTGGAGAAGAGAAGGTTAAGGGGTGATATGATTTGCTTAGTCGTTTAGTTGTGTCCGACTCTTTGTGACCCCATGGACCATAGCACGCCAGGCACTCCTGTCTTGCACTGCCTCCCGCAGTTTGGTCAAACTCATGTTCGTAGCTTCGAGAACACTGTCCCACCATCTCGTCCTCTGTCGTCCCCTTCTCCTAGTGCCCTCAATCTTTCCCAACATCAGGGTCTTTTCCAGGGAGTCTTCTCTTCTCATGAGGTGACCAAAGTATTGGAGCCTCAGCTTCACGATCTGTCCTTCCAGTGAGCACTCAGGGCTGATTTCCTTCAGAATGGATAGGTTTGATCTTCTTGCAGTCCATGGGACTCTCAAGAGTCTCCTCCAGCACCATAATTCAAAAGCATCAATTCTTCGGCGATCAGCCTTCTTTATGGTCCAGCTCTCATATGATATGATAGCCATGTTCAAATATATAAAAGGATGTCATATAGAAGAGGGTGAAAGGTTGTTTTCTACTGCTCCAGAGAAGCGGACACGGAGCAATGGATTCAAACTACAAGAAAGAAGATTCCACTTAAACATTAGAAAGAACTTCCTGACAGTAAGAGCTGTTCAACAGTGAAATTTGCTGCCAAGGAGTGTGGTGGAGTCTCCTTCTTTGGAGGTCTTTAAGCAGAGGCTTGACAGGCATATGTCAAGAATGCTTTGATGGTGTTTCCTGCTTGGCAGGGGGTTGGACTGGATGGCTCTTGTGGTCTCTTCCAACTCTATGATTCTACCGTATGATTCTAAGTTCACCGGGTGACCTTGGGGCAGTCTGTGTCTGTTGGCCGACCCTACCTCACAGGGTTGTTGATTTGAGGGTGAAATGGGGAGGAGGGACCTTGAGTTCCCTGGAGAAAAGGTAGAAGTCAAAAGCAATAGTGAATAAAATTGAAAAGGATGAATTCTCTCCTTGAGGGCCTCAGTCTCCAAAGCCCGAACGCCCATTTGAAATGGATGGAGAGATTGGTAGAAAGGCTTAGCTCTCCCAGAAGTATTGGCCTCTGGGGGAGGAGGGGGGAATCTGTTGCCGATCAATGCCTTATAGAACATATTTCTGTGGAATGTCATAGTGAACCATCTGCAGAAATGGCTTTTGAATAAAAAGTATTGGTCACATTGATGAGAGATAGGTGCATCTGTTAACATTAGACATGGCAAGCTGAGCCTGCAACAAATAAGTACTAGTTTATCCTCACCTTTGAACTGGTGTGCAGACTGCCAGCCAGCCAGGCATTCCCTATTCCAGGATACTCCATTCCATGCCCCCTTTCCATGGCTACTATGCTCAGTTTTGGGTTGGGGGGGTTGCCCCTTAGGGCTTTTAAAAACATGTCTTGTAGTTCTGCAAACCTGCCGGAGCGATATTTAGGTCTGTAGGCTTCTTGTTCAAAGAACTACCACTATTATGAACTGTTCAAGAGATTTCTAGGGACAACTGGCCAACCACCGTTGGAAACAGAATTCTGGCCAATATTGGTCTGATCCACATAGGCAGTCCTTATATTTGAATGCCAGAGGGATGACAAAGAATCAGCTCATTGATTCACAGTTCACATAAGCTTATTTTTAATATGGCAGAAGCACAATATGTTGACTTGTCAGGGGACTGGTGAACCAGTCCTCCAAAAGTCTCAGAGGATGATGGGAGTTGTAATCCACCCAATCAGCTGAGGATGGTGGGAGTTGTAGTCCGCCAAATCAGCTGAGGATGATGGGAGTTGTAGTCTACCCAATCAGCTGAGGATGATGGGAATTGTAGTCCGCCAAATCAGCTGGGGATGATGGGAGTTGTGGTCCGCCAAATCAGCTGAGGATGGTGGGAATTGTAGTCCGCCAAATCAGCTGAGGATGATGGGAGTTGTAGTGCACCCAATCAGCTGAGGATAGTGGGAGTTGTAGTCCGCCAAATCAGCTGGGGATGATGGGAGTCCACTTCCGGGGAACTCTGACAACGAACACCTATCTAGAGGATCTTGAGATGCCTGGAAGCTTTCCCAAGCCTGGTGCAACATAAATGATTAGCAGAAAAAGGTTAAATTGGTTATCAAATAAAATAAAATGGTTGTGTGAAAGATTTGTTTTCTGATGAACTAAATGGAAAATATTTTGAAATGCGGAGATTATTATGAGATGTTTGGGGTCCTCTACCTGCCCCTGTCTCAATTTACTGCTGGCGTTTCGGTGGCATGTTAAGGGCTAGAGTGTTTCTCCTCCCCTGTGTGTGTTGATGGCTGAATTCAGGAGCAACACCCTGGACATGGAAAACTTCAAAGCTGAACTCAACGTGCCGGGAGGAACCAAAGTCCAGTTTGAAATCCATTACCAAGAGCCAATTCGGAGGAAACTATCAACGTACGAGCATGTTATCCCCCTACAGCCGGGCAGGCTGGCCAAAAACTTGGAGGTAAATCAAAAAGACGGGGCTGAAATTGTGGGTTTAGAGCACCACTTTAAAGACCTAGTTAATTTAACTTGCTGTCATGTTTCATGAGAAATCTCTCAGCAGTTTGCAGATCTCAACAAAAAGGAATCTGTGTAAAACAACACGAATTCCCTGTTTGAACCAAAGGAGCGCTTGTGCTGTTCCTCTTCCTAATTCTATAAAATGAAATTTTAAAAAAACTAATTGCAATTCCACATTTTAAGTGCCACAAATAAGCATCTCTGAACAATGTACACGAAACAAAACAACGAAGAACCACAAATATAAATCATGCACTAATTATCAGAATATATTAAGATGCATCAAAACGCAGTGTAATTTTGAAGCCATCCTAAATCGAAGATTCTTCCTGGCATGCTTTGGAAAGATGCGCCGCATTTTTCTAGAGATGTTCCTGTTATTCCATTGTTTCTGTGTGTTGCTTCTAACCTCCTCTGCGCCGTGTGGCCACAGGTGGACGTTCGCATCATCGAGCCTCAGGGCCTTCACTTTGTCCATGTCCCCAGTTCACTTGGAGACCAGTTTGAAGGTGTCCATACGATCTCCAAAGGAGAGAAAAAGGTAATGCAGACAGTCTCCCTGTGGGGAGAAACGGAGCTGCTGTTGGGGCAGGATTCTGGGGGCAGGAGCGCAGGGCCCCACACAGCAGGAGAAGCAGGAGGGACCCACAAATGCAAATGGGTGGCTTTCCACGTTTTAAAGGAAGTGTAGTCCCCATCTAAAGAGGAAGCTCTCCATAAGACCACAAAATCCAGACTGGCGAACCTCAGAAATGTTAGAAACCTCAGAAATGTTAGAAACCTGGAAGGTTCAGGGGCTGGGTTTTCATGCAGTACACAGTTAAACTATGGAACTCCCTCCCTCATGAGGCAGTGATGGCCACCAACTTGGATGGTTTTAAATTATGTTTAGGCACATTCATGGAGTTTAAGGCTACCAGTAGCTATTAGTCATGGTTACTAGTCATGAGGGATGCGGGTGGCGCTGTGGTCTAAGCCACTGAGCCTCTTGGGCTTGCCGATCAGAAGGCCGGTGGTTCAAATCCCCGTGACGGGGTGAGATCCCATTGCTCTGTCCCAGCTCCTGCCAACCTAGCAGTTTGAAAGCACGCCAGTGCAAGTAGATAAATAGGTACCACTGCGGCCGGAAAGTAAATGGCGTTTCTGTGCGCTCTGGTTTCCGTCACTGAAATATACTCAGAGTCCTGCAGTGACTTCATGCTCTATTGCAGCTTGTAAAACAGTGAAAGAATTGCCCTCCAAACCTCAGGCTTTTATATACATTTGTCTGATTGGCAGATTCTGCTTCCCTCCTGGGGCCTGATTGGTCTTTTCCTGCAGACCAATCAGTTGTTGCATTCTACGATCCTACCAGCCTAATAGGCTGATTCACTTCTTCCTGGAGCCTGATTGGTCTTCTCCTGCAAGCCAATCAGTTGTTGCATTCTAGGATCCTACTTGCCTATTGTTCTAGGAGCCAAGCTTAGTACATAACAGTCACAGTGTTCCATTGTGCCAGAAGCGGTTTAGTCATGCTGGCTGCATGACCTGGAAAGCTGTCCATGGACAAACGCCGGCTCCCTCATCCTGAAAGCGAGAGGAGCACCACAACCCCATAGTTGTCTTTGATTGGACTTAACCGTCCAGGGGGCCTTTACCTTTTTTTACAAAAAGTCATGGTGGCTATGTTCACTGTAGGAGGCAATATGTCTCTGAATACCAGTTGCTGGGAATCTCAAGTGGGAAGAGTGCTGTTGGATTTGCAGGCTTCCCATAGGCATCTATTTGCCAACTGTGAGAACAAAGTGTTGGACTAGAAGGTGGACCTTCCACCTGATACAGTGGGGCGTTTACGTTCTTAGGGAATGATTTATTTACACGGGGAGTGTCATTTCAGATTGGGGCGAAGCAGATTAAAAGGGGAAGTTTCAGCAAGGCCCTCAAACAATACAATTTGGCCTCTCAGAAGAAGGGATAGGAACCTGAGTCGGCAAAATCCCTTATTTAAAAAGACCATCATTGGCACTGTTTGCAAATGCAGGGCCGGTGCTAGGGTTTTTGGTGCCCTAGGCGAGGTCACCTTCTCCCCCCCCCCCCCCAGTGTGAATGGCAGGAGGGATGAAAAGGGGCACAGAGCCCATGTTGCTGGCCTGGGCAGCAGACACTGTCTCCATGCCGCTGCCGGCGCCGCTTCCTTCCTGCTCTCGGCCGCTTCTGGCCGCTTCCTCCCGCTCGGCCCAGAGGTGCCCGCAGCTTCTGATTGGCTGCTCTTGCAGAGCAGCACACAGAAACGCGGTTTACCTTCCCGCTGTTTATCTATTTATCTACTTGCACTTTGACGTGCTTTCAAACTGCTAGGTTGGCAGGAACTGGGACCGAGCAATGAAAGCTCACCCCGTCGCGGGGATTCGAACCGCCAACCTTCTGATCGGCAAACCCAAGAGGCTCTGTGGTTTAACCCACAGCGCCACCCGCATCCTGAAAAGGCACCTAGGGAACCTTTAACTCTATATCCTCCCAAACTGTGCTTTGCAGTGGAAGGGAAGATTATTTTGATGTTAAAGAGCCTAATCCAGACTGGGACTGCAGCAGGAGGGGGAGGATAAAGCCCCTATAACTCCACTGAAATCCCAATCTGGATCAGCCCACTTTATTTAAACACATGCATGCATAAAATTGTTCGTTTATGCGAACAGCACTGCATGAAACCATCCTGGGAATATAACCAAGGAGCACTGTAAAAACACTTTGGATTGACAGATAATTTTTTTAAACCTGTGTCAAATGCAGGACTGAAAGGGGAAGGGAGAGCTTTTAAAACTGCCCACCGAAGGCCGGTTTGGCATTCAAATTATAGCTGTGGTTTATGCAGATACCATTGGTTGCATGAAAATGCCTCACTTGTGCCATTGTGATCTTCCTTCAAGGCTCATGTATCCTTCAAACCAACAGTGGCCCAGCAACGGAAGTGCCCCACCTGTTCTTCTACAGCAGTCGACGGCAATTTTGTGGTCACTTACGACGTCAACAGAGACAGCAAAGCTGGCGAACTGGAGGTACTGTACATTACCGTGTTTCCCCTTTTTTAAGACACCGTCTTATTACTTTTTTTTCTCAAAAAACCACAGGGTGGCTTATTTTTGGTGGGATGTCTTACTGGTATTTATTATGAGTGAGGGACGGGAGGTGTGTGCGTCCCTGGCCCAGCCCTCTCTCCCCAGCCCTGGGATGTTCGCAAAGGGCTGCTCTCTCTCTCCTCTGATGTGGGGACTCACTTAATAGCAATTTGCTACACTGGAGCTTCTTAAATCTAAACCAGTATAATGGAATCTATCTGTGTGATACAGTCCTAGCAGTAGCCTATACGTAAAAGCAAATAAGAATCTCTACTAGCCAGCTGCCCAAGACTTAAGTTCCAACAGTCTGAAGTTCCAACAATGTACATAGCTGCCAAGTTATCCCTTTTTTAAAGGGATTTTCCCTTATGCTGAATAGGCTTCCTCGCGAGAAAAGGGAAAACTTGGCAGCTATGACAATGTAACACTTTGTAGTGCTATCACTGATAGCAAAGAAGGTACCTGCTGAGAACAAAGAAGCCAGCTAAACAGCAATTAAGATTGCTGACTTGGTAAATGGTAGCAATTAAGAAGCAATTGAGCTAGCGAGGTGAGTTAAATTTTTGTGGGTAAAGGAAGCTAGGACCGGCAGTTTAACTTTTGTGCTCGCAAACAGCAAGACGGAAAAAGTCCTTGATTTAAAAAAAAAGTCCCCAAGGCAAGGACTGCGATCCAGACTACTTACAAATCCTTAAAGGGGCAGCTCCACAGACAAGCAAGCATAAGGTAGAAAGGAAGGCTGCTTTATTCCATTCGGTAAAAGCAAGGAGACAACAATCAGACACAGGAGACTGCCGTCAAGAGGAAATCAACAGGCAACTCATGGGTGGGCGCATAGAATGGAAGGGAAAGGTGGAGGGAAGCGAGAGGTGGGTTCTGTGTGTGTGTGTGTGTGTGTGTGTGAGAGAGAGAGAGAGAGAGAGAGAGAGAGAGAGAGAGAGAGAGAGAGAGAGAGAGAGAGAGAGAGACACGCACACACACGGAGATCGTCCTTAAAGGGAAAACAGCCTTTGCATTCGCGAGGCAGCGGCTTCAAAAGCTCCTCTCCCGTCAAGAGGAAATCAACAGCCAACTCATGGGTGGGCGCATAGAATGGAAGGGAAAGGTGGGGGGAAGTGAGAGGTGGGCTCTGTGTGTGTGTGTGTGAGAGAGAGAGAGAGAGAGACGCGGGGGGGGGGTGTGGAGAGACAGAGAGACGCTCACACGTAGATCTCTTCCTTAAAGGGAAACAGCCTCTGCATTCACGAGGCAACGGCTTCAATCGCCCCTCTTTTCTTCCTCGTGCCTTCATCTCCTCCCCACCCCACTTTTCTCCTCTTCACCAAGTACAGCTTACACAGGGGGTTATTGCTACTGGGTGAAGGGTCTATCAGTATGTCTTATTTTCGGGGTATGGCTTGTATCGCGCAATTGCTTAGAAATCCTGCTATGGCTTATATAATGACTACGTCTTAAAATAGGGGAAAGACGGTAGCTATGCAGGTGGGGAGCACTTTAAGGAGCATGCTTAGAAATGTGGGCTAGATAGTCGTCTATCAATTGGACTCTCTGGCACCAAAGCAAGCGGCTTGGGGAGACACATGCTAAAATATTCCATAGGGAATGAGCAAGTCATAACTGCTTATTACGGTATTTCGATTTCATGACCTGTGAGGGCCAAACCCGGCTGGTTGCCAGGAGTCCTGCCCATTTCAGAACTTCCCAAAATAAAATACCTTCTATGTTCCTTTTCTAGGAAATGAAACATCCAGGTTCCTTCTTTTTATTTTGCAGATCTTCAACGGGTATTTCATCCACTACTTTGCTCCTGAAAACCTGGCTCCTCTGCCAAAAAACATCCTCTTTGTGATCGATGTCAGCGGTTCGATGTGGGGATTGAAAATGAGGCAGGTAAGTGGCAGAAGGAACAAGACATCAATTGTGGGAAGGTTTCATCCATCTTTGGATAGGAGATGGTTTCATTCTTGCTGCTTTTTTAAGGCATCCATTTGTTTCTGGCATAAGGTAAAGGTAAAGGGGCCCCTGACCATCAGGTCCAGTCGTGTCCAACTCTGGGGTTGCGGCGCTCATCTCACTCTATAGGCCGAGGGAGCCGACGTTTGTCCGCAGACAGCTCATGTGGTCATGTGGCCAGCATGACAAAGCTGCTTCTGGCGAACCAGAGCAGCACACGGAAACACCGTTTACCTTCCTGCTGGAGCGGTCCCTATTTATCTACTTGCACTTTGATATGCTTTCGAACTGCTAGGTGGGCAGGAGCTGGGACCGAGCAACGGGAGCTCACCCCGTTGCAGGGATTCGAACCGCCGACCTTCTGATCGGCAAGCCCTAGACTCTGTGGTTTAACCCACAGCGCCACCTGGGTCTCTGGCATGGCCAGAGGCAAAATTCGGCAGAGCTTCATGAAAAAGACCAATGGAATCCGTTTGACCTGGTGAAAGATAATGTGTGTTTGGAGGGGAATAAAACACTGCATGTCCAGATTATTTAAATAAATATTATTATATGATGAACACGCAATCGGGATTTGAACTATGAGCAACAGAAGGGATTGACAGGACAGGTAAAAGTCTCTTTTAACAATGCAATAGCTTGATACAGGAGTTAAGATAAGGAGCTGTTAACCGTTCAGGGCTGTTTATTTTTCCATGCCTCTAAGAGGTTTTTAATGGAAAGGGAAAGTGCGCGTCGGGGTTTATGAGATTCCATAGGAGTTAACACTGGGGGACCAGGGTCCCATCTCTGCATACCTGTAACCCTGAAATATAAACAGATGCCAGAGGGTTTGCTGCATGTCAGGTGTCGGTACATCAGCCAGGGTGGGCTCAGACCCATTAAAACTGAAATTTATCCCATAATAATGAAAAATGTAGTCCATAATCTTAAACACCCTTACGAGGGAGAAATCTCCACTGAAGATGGTGGGGCTTACACCTGAGGAAAATATGCAAGGGATCGCATTTGGGTTTTTTTAAAAAATAAATAAATAAATAAACTTTATTGAGATTCAAATTAAAATAAACACACATATATACTCACACACACACACTTGAAATAATAATGAAAACATACAAAATCATAATAAATAAGAGATCTAAAATTAACAATATTAACAATAAAAATATAAATTGAAAATTAAATTCATACATACAACTTAAATCCAACTCAGATTGTAATACTTGTGACTCTGAAAGAATTACGAGTAAAAGCAAGACAGAAAAAAAGAAAAAAGGGGGGGAAAGATGAAGAAAATACAGACAAAAATTATTCAATCAAAACCAAAATTATTATAGTCATAGTATTCCAAGTACACTCCTCCTATAATCTCCTTTAATTATTTCCCTTTATTTCCACCCCTCCTATTTGACTTCCACTCATCTCTATCTCAGGTTCATCGGATACTATGTTACAATGCTGCTTCCCCATATTTCAACTAATATATACCCTTAAATGTCTTATATGTAGAAATTCATCATCTATCAACTTTCTCAACTTGAAATAAATCTAAGCTATTCAATACGAGATCTAAAAATAAACCCAGGATTTTACCATGGGGCAAGGGATTGCATTTGAGGTCACCATCGCCGCAATTGTTTATGGCCAGATAGCTCACAAGATGAAGAAAATTGCACAATTCGCTAAGTTGCAAAACAGAGCAAAATTTAGTACCTGCCAGTCATTTTAGGCAACGCAGTGCTACAATTGTGAAATGGATTAATGTCCTGTGGCTTTAGGTTATATGAATGGAGAGCGGTAACCATAGTTCTATCTGCGACTGTTCATTTTACAGACGGTTGAAGCCATGAGAACCATCCTAGGGGAACTCCGCTCCGAGGACCAATTTTCAGTCGTCGACTTCAACCACAACGTCCGGAGCTGGAGAGACCAGTTGGTGCAAGCCTCCAGATTGGAGACAGAAGCTGCAAAGAAGTACATTGAGGGAATCCATCCCAATGGGGGTGAGCATGGTACCAAAGTAGGTTTATGGAATGCATCATAGAAGCAATTAAAAGTCGAAGGGAATCTTGCAGATCATCGTGCACAAGTCCTTGCTCAGCACAGGAAGCTTCAAACTACAGCATTGCTGGTAGGGGGGTAATCTATCGTCTGCTTAAATGCCTCTGGTGAAAGAAACCTTCACCTCCCAAGGCAAGCTTTTGCTTTTAATGTTCAGCTGAAATCTGTTTCCATTAAATATGTATTACTTAGATCCCTGGAGAGACAGAGAACTGGTCCAATCCATCTTCTCCATGACATCCTTTTCCGTTTTTGAAGACATCTCCCTTTAATCTTATATTCCCAGACTAAACACGCCTTGCTCGCCCCACCATCTTGGGTAACCCCCTTTTGCAGGACATGCTCTCGTTCAGCCTTCCCCAGCCTGGTGCCCCCCCCAGCTGTTTTGGGCTACAGCTCCCCTTATTCCTGACCATTGGCAGAGGACGAGGAGGAGTAAACTATTGTGCTCAGAATTCACTGATCCAAAATTAAGGGTCCAAAAGCCCCACTGAATACTATGCCTGCAGTACTACGCTCACTTACCTGGCAGTAAGCCCAATCGAACTCAACTCAACTCATTGAAGCCACATTGGACTTGGGTTTACTTTTGAGTAAACATCTATAGGACTGCGCTGCAACTCTCCCATTGATTACTGTGGGGGAAATAGGGACGTCTTTAAATTCAATAGGATTTAAATGCGCCTACTTCCCTCCGCATCTGTCGTTTATTGCCTCTTTCTCATTTTTTGAAACAGGAACAAACATCAACGACGCCCTTCTCCGGGCCATCTTTATTTTAAATGAAGCTACAAGTCTAGGATTGTTGGATCCAAACTCTGTATCCATGATCGTGCTGGTGTCAGATGGAGATCCCACCGTTGGTAAGGATCCTGCAGCTACAATGAATAACTAGCTAGCAGCACCATTGAGTTCAGTGAAACCTGTTGCATGCATGCATGTGCACACACACAATATCCTTTCCATTGCCTATTCATAATTATTTGTGCTCATTCATAATTATTTGTGCTCATTCATAATTATTTGTGCTCATTCATAATTATTTGTGCTCATTCATAATTATTTGTGCTCATTGGGGTGGTCAAGTGTTTGGGGGCGGTTTGGGTTGGGAGGCCAATTCATCAGGGATTCTTTAGCTGTGATTGCAGGGGATCGGAATAGATGATGATGATGATGGTGATGATATTATGATTATGATTTTTATTTTATTTATACCCCGCCCATCTGGCTGGGTTTCCCCAGCCACTCTGGGCAGCTCCCAACAGAATATTAAAAATACAATAAAAGATCAAACATTAAAAACTTCCCTAAAAAGGGCTGCCTTCAGATGTCTGAAGTTGTTCATTTCCTTGACATCTGAGGCGAGGGTGTTCCACAGGGCAGGCGCCACTACTGAGAAGGCCCTCTGCCTGGTTCTCTGTAACTTGGCTTCTCGCAACGAGGGAACCACCAGAAGGCCCTCCGCGCTGGCCCTCAGTGTCCGGGCAGAACGATGGAGACGCTCCTTCATTTGGCACCAGCTGTCAAAGGGGAGAAGATAGCTCTCCTATAAACTACAGTGGTACCTTGGTTCTTAAACTTAATCCATTCCGGAAGTCCGTTCTGAAACCAAAGTGTTCGAAAACCCAAGGCGCGCTTTCCCATAGAAAGTAATGCAAAATGGATTAATCCGTTCCAGATTTATATATATATATTTAAAAAAAACCTAAAACAGCAATTTAACTTTACTATCTAACGAGACCTTTGATCCATAAAATGAAAGCAATAAACAATGTACTGCAGTCACACACAAAATCAATCAGTAGCTGAACTGGGTTCCACACAGTCACAAAAACAAAATGAAAAGAGCCGCAAAAACAAAAATGCAAAATAAATAGCAAAAACAGACAGACCTCAGCGTAACACTCAAAACAGAAGTGTGGCACTCAAATCAGAAGCATAACACTCAAAATGGAGCACATTCAGCTTCCAAAAAAAAAGTTCACAAACCGGAACAGTTACTTCTGGGTTTGCAGTGTTTGGGTTCCAAGTTGTTTGAATGCCAAGGCGTTTGAGAACCAAGGTCTGTACCAAGAAATAGCATCTTGATTTATTCTTTTCCTTCCTTTTTGGACTCACATGCAACACTTTAATGGAACAGTCCTGGATGAATGTGACCATTTCCTTCCTTTCCATTCCCCATCAGGAGAACTTAAGTTGCCTACAATTCAGAAGAACGTGAAGAAGAACATTCGGGACGATATCTCTTTGTTCTGCCTTGGTATCGGATTCGACGTGGATTACGATTTTCTGAAAAGGCTGGCTCATGAAAACAATGGAGTTGCCCAGAGGGTTTTTGGGAACCAGGAGACCTCATCTCAAATGAAGGTGAATTTTCACCCTCTCTCCCCATTATACAAAATTTCATGGAACACAAAGGAGGGTGAGAATGAAAGTTAAACATGACACATCCATCCTCTTTACAAAAATTGTCATCATCTTATCATCTGGTTATCTGTTAAATTCTCTGAGTTTAATAGAACCAAAGACTTGCAAGGGTCATTGGAGGACATCTAAACTAACTTCTTGCAGGTGCAAGAAGTTCAGGATCCCCGAGTAGATGGCTATCCAGCCTCTGTTTAACATACATCCTGTTAAAGTGACCCCGTAAACTCCCAAAGCAATCTGTTCCACTGTTGAACAGCTTATACAATTAAAGGTAAAGGGACCCTTGACCATTAGGTCCAGTCGTGGACGACTCTAGGGTTGCGGCGCTCATCTCACATTATTGGCCGAGGGAGCCAGCGTACAGCTTCCAGGTCATGTGGCCAGCATGACAAAGCCACTTCTGGCGAACCAAAGCAGCACATGGAAACACCATTTACCTTCCCGCTTGGAGCGGTACCTATTTATCTACTTGTGTGCTTTTGAACTGCTAGGTTGGCAGGAGCTGGGACTGAGCAACGGGAGTTCACCCCGTCGCGGGATTTGAACCGCCGAGCTTCTGATCAGCAAGCCCTAGGCTCTGTGGTTTAACCCACAGCGCCATTTTAGCTTGAGGGGCCAGATAACTTTGACAAGTTGGTGAGGCAAACCCACCTGTCCATCACATGACATTCAGGTGTCTCACAGTTGGCAGGTGGATTGTCCCACCTATCTGTTGAAATCTCTTGCCTATGGTTTTCAAACACCCAGCAGCCAGCCAGTTGGCCATTGATCACTTAGGAATCACGGCGCAAAGGGCATTAGCAGCCCTAGGCTTATTGCTATGGGAAAGTGCTTCTTTCTCACGTAAGGGACAGGAGAGAACAAGAAGCAAGCAGTTGCCCTTACCTGGTTTAGCTGCACACTAAAAATAGGACACCTGGAGGAACCCCTAAAAAAATAACTTTTAAAGAATGAATGTAGAGGGTCTTTACTAAAGATCTTCGAATCCCATCTTCTCCTCCCTGTCCCCAGTTTCCCCACTGTTGTTATGTCCTGTTCCTCTTAGGATACCAGACTCCAGCTTTATCTTGCAAGTTTCCCTTAAAAACCAAGCTGTCCTCACTTCTCTTCCTCCTTGGAATTTGCAGAAATTCTACAACCAAGTCTCCACGCCACTTCTCAAAAAGCTAGAGTTCAACTACCCTCACGGAATGGTGTCCGATGTCACCCACAACACTTTCCAGAACTATTTTGGAGGCTCAGAGATTGTGGTAGCAGGAAAAGTAGACACTGAAAATGTGCAACACTTGCAAAGTATGATTACAGCCACTGCTGTGAGTACAGCGTTCGCCCATTTATCTCTTTCCCCAGTGGTTTATGCCGTTGTGGGGATCTTTCTCAGTAGGGGTGGGGGTGAAATTCGAATTAGTTTGTATTTACCAAGTGAACTTACCTAATTCATAGTTCCTGAAACTATATGCAAACCGAATTGCAGTCATCTTTCAAAATTCACATCTGCAACGCAGTTCTCCAGCTGTTGCAACGTGTACAGAGACTAGGTAAAAAAATATTAAAAATTATTTAGGTAGAACATATGTGAGATACGTATCTTAGTGAAAATAATGTGCAACAGATGCATTTTATTCGGGGGAAATTGCTTGCAAAATTAAGTATATTGGCCAAAATTGCATACAAAAATGTGCATTTATTAGGAGCAATTCTCCTTAAAATGCTTTTGAATTTTATTGCGGGCTTTTGAAATCAGGAATTCCCAAACCAATGTGGAAATGTGAAGAACTGGAAAATGAAGAAACTGAAATGGACCGATTTTCCCATCCCTATTTTTGAAGGGTGGGTAAGAAACACCTTAAATGCATCAACATAGCACCTGAGGGGGAAGTTTCTGATATAGGTCTTTGCATCTCTCTCGTTTCCCTTCCCCATTTTTAGTCCAATGCACAGCTGGTCTTGGAGACTCTGGCCGACGTTGAGGGACTGGATGAGTTCCTGAGCAAAGATAGTCATGCAGACCCAAAATTCACTGAAAAGCTGTGGGCCTACATTACCATCAACCAACTGTTGGCTGAGAGGTGAGAGCACTCCGTAGATTTCTTAGAGCCTTCCTGGAAGAATTCTAGCTCTGAAATAATGCTACTGGGACCCAGTGCTAGTGATTCTGTGTACAGTTAGTGCGCATTCTATGGAGTGGGATTGTGATTGACTCTGTTTAAAGGCAAACTTGCTTAAGTCACCCTTTAAGAAGCGGTGTGCAAACCGAAATGGTTTGAGAAATTCTTTTTTTAAAAAAAAAAGTTCACAAATGGATATGGAAATGGAAATGTGGAAAACCGAACAAGATCTGAAAAATACGAAAGGGAGAAAAACAAAATTTGACAGATTCACTCATCCCTTGGTAGTGGAGATGGTTCACAGAATCATAGAAGGGAAGGAACCCGCAAGGTCATCTAGTCCAACCCCCTGCAATGCAGGAATCTCAGCTAAAGCACCCATGACAGATGGCCACCCAACCTCTGCTTTAAAATCTCCAAGGAAGGAGAGTCCACAAGCTTGTGAGGGAGACTGTTCCACGGTCAACAGCTCTGTGAGAAAGTTCTTTGCGATGTTGAGTCGGAATGTCCTTCCTTGTAACTTGAAGCCATTGGTTTGAGTCTACCCTCCAGAGCAGGAGAAAACAAGCTTGGTCCATCATCCATGGGGCAGCCTTTAAGATAATTTGTTTTTATACCACCTAGAAACCTGGCCACTACGGCTGCCCTGAAAAGGAACATCACAAAGAAGATCTTGCAGATGTCTTTGGACCATCACATTGTGACCCCATACACTGCGATGTTGATTGAGAGCCCAAATGGAGACGAGCTGATGTTGGCTGACTCGCCCCAAGACCGCAAAAGAGGATGCTGCCCAGGTTGGTTCCACACTATTCCCGGTTGTCAGGGTACTACACAAAACTACATAGGTCTGTAGGTAAAAGACGTGGGTGGCGCTGTGGTCTAAACCACTGAGCCTCTTGGGCTTGCCGATCGGAAGGTTGGCGGTTCGAATCCCTGTGACGGGATGAGATCCCATTGCTCCGTCCCAGCTCCTGTCCACCTAGCAGTTCAAAAGCATGCCAGTGCAAGTAGATAAATATGCACCTCTGTGATGGGAAGGTAAACGGCATTTCCATGCGCTCAGGTTTGCGTCACGGTGTTCCGTTGCACCAGAAGCGGTTAAGTCATGCTGGCCACATGACATAGAAAGCTGTCTGTGGACCAATGGCGGCTCCCTCGGCCTAAAAGCAAGATGGGCACCGCAACCCCATAGTCGCCTTTGACTGGACTTAACCATCCAGGGGTCCTTTACCTTTATATAGGTCTGTTGTAATTTCATTCCTTTTTTTCTTACAGGTGCTTTAGCTGTTGGCCACCCCAAACCTGACAATTCTATCCCAGCTTGGGCCAAGCCCACATCCAGGGCAAAAGATCCTTCATCTCTCCTCATGGGTCCAACTGCATCAGCCATACATGCTGGTAAGAGAAGATGCGTTCCTGTGTTGTGATCACTCCCCACCCACCCACCCCAACAGTAGTGATATGGGTGAGGAGAATGCAAAACCTAAAGACAGGGGAGGGGAAGCCATTGAAATTTATTAAGCCCCTTGTTATTTAGCCTGGAGAAGAGAAGGCCGAGAGGTGATCTGATAGCCATCTTTAAAAATTTACAAGGCTGTCAAATGGAGAAAGCTTGTTTTGCACTGCTGTAAGGGGTAATATGTGAACCAATGGATTCAAATTGCAAGAAAGGAGATTCCAACCAAACCTTAGGAAGAACTTTCTGATGGTAAGAGCTGTTCACCCTCGGGAGGTGGCGGACTCTCCTTCCTTGGAGGTTTTTAAGCAGAGGTGGGGGGGGGCACCTGCCAGGAATGCTTGAGTTGAGATTCCTGCATTGCAGGGGGTTGGACTAGATCAGGCATCCCCAAACTGCGGCCCTCCAGATGTTTTGGCCTACAACTCCCATGATCCCTAGCTAAGAGGACCAGTGGTCAGGGATGATGGGAATTGTAGTCCAAAACATCTGTAGGGCCGAAGTTTGGGGATGGATACCTGGACTAGATGCTCCTTGGGGTCCCTATGATTCTGTGACTTTCTTTGCTGCAGAGTTTTGTCTGTGGGTTAAGGGGAAGGGGTTGCACTGTGACTCCGTGGCCGACCCAACGCACAGCTGAGGCAGTAGATGGGCAAGGATGGTGGGCAGGGGGGGAGACTGCTGAGACAGTCTTGCAGCAGATTAAAGGGCGGCATCCACGAAAGGGTTCTTGCTCAGTACCAGCAGGAAGCAGCAGGAAGAGGGAGATGGAGTGAAAGTGAAGGTAAACAGAGGAAGCTTGGAGAAAGTGAGAGTGAAGAAGGAGCCAGGAGGAGAGATGAAGGAGGAGGTGGAAGGGAACCGGACAGGCTGCGAAAGAAATTAGGCTGCCACAAGGAGCCTACTGGAAGGGAGGAAGGGGGAGAGAAGGAGAAAAGGGAGGTCTGTGATGGCTAGAAGCAGACGTTGTGTAAAGAGGAGAAGTCAGAAACTGAACTGGCCAAGAAGGCTGGATGAAAACAAATGAAAAGAGTGGTTCCAGCAGTGAAAAGGAGTAACAAAACTCTTGAAATAAGACCCACCCCCACCTGCTGGTTCTCTGAAGGGGGAGAGACCACCTGTGGTTCTCAGGGCTCCTGCAACCTTTGCCAGGTAGCAGCTGACATGGGCCTTACAATGCCTGGGTATTTTATTTTTATTTATTTATTGCATTTCTATCCCAGAGCTTTCTGGGGAGAAGGAGTGGTTGTTAATCCACTCTGGGAACTGTAGCTCTATAAGGGGAAAAGGGGGTCTCCTCACAAGTCTCAGCAAACCCTCCGCAAACTACAGTTCCCAGGGTGCTCTGCAGAGACGACTCTTTGAAGCGTTATATTACCTCTTTAAATGTATAGTCCAATCCCACACAAAGTAAGAAACGGTGTCAAAATAAGTATTATTCAGGACAGCGTGCTTATCTTCTGATATTGGAAGAGAAAGAAAGAGAGAATTTGAGCAAGCAACATCTACACTGCCCTGTGCTCAGGAATGAACCCAGGCAGAATCTGGCATTCATCGGCTGTTCTTCACCAGATATTCAACCTGGTTTAAATCCTTTTCTGAATCTTGGGGGGGGGGGGTGTTTGCAGGGGAAATGGAAGCGAGAAGCTGAAGTGGCCTTGAAGTGTAGAGTTTGGGGTCAGTCACCTTACTGACTGCGAGGAAGAACTCAAGCCGGGTGGCGTAGGAGTCCCATTTCCCTGGAGCCGTTGTGTCAAATTCCTCGATGTGGCCCTGGGTGGCCATGACTTCCCCTCTGTGATCTGCCTAGGGCTGGGGTCGGCAACCTGAGGCTCCGGAGCCACATGCGGCTCCTTTACAGCTTTGCCGTGGCTCTCTGCCCCTGCCTGGCTCACGCAGCCTCTTTAACCCTATCGGGGCTTCCTACTCGCCGGCTCCGAAATGGTGGACATGCCGAGGCTGGAAGAGTTGGGTGACGGAGGCACGGATAGCCCAGCCCTGATAGGGTTAAAGAGACACGCTTGCTGGGAAAGAGAGAGGCGGGCGCGGCTGCGAGAGGAGCCGCTGAAATGGTGTTGTTGCTGCTGCTGCTGCTGCTGCCGCCTCCTCGGGAGACGGAGGTGGGGCGAGCGGGAGAGGTGTGTAAGGGGTGGGGGCTCGTCTCTTTCCTAGGGGGGAAAGAGGGGTAGGAGGGTGGTCGAGTGCTCTTGGTTCGCTTTATTTATGAGTTCTGTGTAGCAGAGGGGAGCTGGCACTGGAATTTTGTGAATCGGTTAAAATCTCAATTTTATATTAATTGTTAAAGTAAAGCCTCCTTGCTGGCTGCTTTTCGTTGATCAGTCCATTGTAACATCAGCGGGTTTGGAATGCACACCTATTGTCTTATCTGATCTCTCCCAATTGGGAGTGTCAATTGAAAGTGTAAACACATAGCACCTTTGAAGTCAGGAGCTGAAAAAGGGGTTTCCTCAGTCTTAGAGTCCCATCTGTTACTCATTCATAAAATGTATAAGGTCCTTTTTCCTGCCCCCTTTTGATGACAGGACGGAGGAAATAACAATTAAATGTTGGGGTGTTTTGACCTTTTGTTTGAATGATAAAAAAGTGGTTTCCTTTAACAAGATCTACCATTTGAAGTGTATTCCACAGGATGCAAGGCTGTTTTCCAATCCAAACCTGATAGTGACTTTTCTCTTTTATTTTCTCTTTCCACCCCTTTCCCCATGCTTCTCTCTCTTTCCCCACACTCCTCCCCCCCAAAAAATTCCTTTTAGGATTTTCAGTTTTCGCTTCACTCCCCCCCTCACGGTGTTTCTCTCTCAAACTGGTCCTCCTTTTCTTCTATCCCCCCCCATCCTCATTGCATCCTTCTTCTCTCTGCCCCCCTTTGCCACACACACACACACACACACACACACACACACACACACACAGAGAGAGAGAGAGAGAGAGAGAGAGAGAGAGAGAGAGAGAGAGAGAGAGAGAGAGAGAGAGACTGTTTGTTCCCCTGCCCCCTTTCCTTGCATGTCAGAACTGGAGCTTGAATAAGTTCTTCTTTCTGCTCTGCTACAATATAAACCTACCCTTCACATTCTTGAGCACTGTTCTTTCATTCACCCCCCTTTTTTGCTTGCTTCTGTTCTATAGCTGCAATATCAGCTCTCTCCCCCTTCAATACATACTTCAATACAGTAAATCTCTTGCTGATTGGTGCTGATTCAAAGTCTCTTGGAGGGCACCAGGTTGACAAAGGCTGCTTTACACAGCCAGCGTTCTACACTTCCCCACCTCTACTTGCTCCCCTGTGGTTTGTGTGTGTGCCCCGCCCTCTTCGCCCGCTCTGCCTTTCCCCCCTCCTTCCCTTTGGAAAAGGGAATACTCTTCCATGCCTTTTTTCCTGCTCTGTAACTGGATTAGTTTTGAGCATGGAACAGCTGTATTAAAAATCCAGAGAATGCAATAAAGCATCACTTAATATTTGGTTAAAGGATTATTTCATACAATCAAAGAATTGTAGAATGGGAAGGGTCCCGAGGGTCATCTAGCCCAACCCCCTGCAATGCAGGAATCCTGCCCACAGCTGTGAGCCATCCCTGGGTAGGCTCGAACCACCAGCCTTGTGGTTAACAGCCAGACGCACTGACCCATCAAACTGTAAAGAGCAACTGGTTCTTATTATTAAACAATTCCTGCACCCGACATACAGAGGAAATGAATCATAAGCTATCTCTGTGCTGTGAAAAAACAACAACACCTCTACAGTATTGATTGTTAATTTCTGCCAGGCCAGACTGTTGCTCAAAGGAGCAGGAGTGGTGAAAGAAGTTTGCAACCTTAATTTCATATGAAAACAGCTGTCTGGCAAACTGCTTTCTGAAGCACTTTCCCCCTCTTTTGAAAAGGCATGGGGCTTGGGCCAAGCAGGGAGGGGAGGGACTTCAGGCAGGGAGATGGGTGAGGGGCTGGGTGAGGTGCAAAGAGAGGTGGGTTTCGGTTAGGACCGTTAGGTGTAAAGGGGGCAGGGTTTGGTGAGCTGTGGGGGAAATAGGGTTGGCAAAGGGGATGGCGAGTGGAGCAAGCAGGGGTGGCAGCCTGTATAGGATGAGAGGCTTACATCTAGGCATGCTAGGAAGCCGCTACCCCTTTGGACAGTTTTAGAAATGGAGTCAGGGAACTAGGCTGGGAGTGGAGAACAGTGTGTTCTTTAGAGGCTGCTGGATCAGGCCAATGGCCCATCTAGTCCAGCATCCTGTTCTCACAGTGGCCAGCCAGACGCCTGTGGGAAACCCACAAGCAAGACCTGAGCACAAGAACTGTTAAGTGAAAGTCCTTTTTTTCTTCAGATTGACAGCTGACTGCACGATCCTGTATATATAGCATTAAGTTAAGAAACAATATATGCAGTGTTATATTTGTTTTAAATGTCGCAATGGTTTTGCGGCTCCCAGTTTTTTTTTTCCTTCAGAAGCGGGTCCAAGTGGCTCTTTTTGTCTTAAAGGTTGCAGACCCCTGGCCTAGGGGCTGCAGTCAGTGATTTCAGCTCAGCTGAGGCGACAGCTCCCCAGCAGTGATTTCAGCATTTGGAAGCTAGCAAGGGCTGCATACCTAGCCTAGCACCCCACCTTCATCGCCAGTGAAGTGTAGGTGGGTTCTCACGAGGCAAGACACAGCAATAACAGCAAGACCCTTTATTGAACTAGGGACTGGGAAACAGGGGCAAAGCAACTGCTTATATACATTCCGGAAAGCCTGGGCGACCCCCACTCCCAACGTGATTGGCTGTCTCAACTTCCAAGCTGCGAATCACGACTCAGAGTTCAAGGGCCAATGGCAGAGGCCCAAATCCTGAAATGTTCTGTGACTGGACATCATGTACCGAATCAGAACACAGGAGCTCAGTATCCTTAGTCCAGACTCAAGCTCAGGCAAACACAGACCACTGAAGACATAACAGGTCTGGTCCCAGTGGCTCTGCTGCTGGCTGAGCTTTGCAAGGTGTTGTCTCAGCAGGGAGGTGGGGCCATCTGAGAAATGTAGGAACCAAGGGAGCTGGCAAAAGAAGTCTGATCATTGGCCCATTCGGTTCAGTGATGTCTACACTGACCGGCAGCAACTCTCCCCAGAGTTTCTGCAGGTACAGAACAGTTTCTCTTGGAAGGTGATGGACCCTCCCTCCTTGGAGCTTTTTGGATGGCCATCTGACATGGATGCTTTAGCTGAGATTTCTGCATTGCAGGGGGTTGGACCAGATGGCCTTTGGGGTCCCTTCCAACCCTGCAATTCTGTGATCCTAGGCACTGACTTCTGTTCAGAGTTTTAAACAGTGCAGAATCGGCACCATTACTGATGCCACAAAGTCATACGTAGGAAATCGATTCTTTTAATGTGGCAGCGCCTGCACTTTGGAACTCCCCGCCTATTGATATCCAGCAGGTGTGTTCACTGTACTCTTTTTGGCGCGTTTTTGTTTTAGACAAGCCTACCCAGGCATCTAGAATGCTGGTGTGTTCTTTAGTTTATTTCTGCTTTTCATTTTTTGAATGTTTTGTCTGTTTTGAATGTTTTGTCATAAACTTACTGCTTTATCCTTTCTGAGAACTGCTTTGAGGTTCTTGCTGTTGTTTACAATCAAGCAGTACATAATTTTTTATGAAATTAAAGATGAATAAGCAACAGAACCCAGCTTTGCCCACAATGGGGCACCCAGTTTTGTCCGAGTACTGCTGTTTAAAAACAAATGAGAAAAGCCTGACTAATTATATGCAAAATGGTACAGGTACAAAAGTATATTATATGTATTGAAGATTCAAGTCCCATGTAGCCCTGCAGTCCTGCAACATAATTTCACAAGTATTAACACATATGTGTTTTATACGTGTATATGCCTTGTTGTTATGCATCTTTCAAAGTGCCGGTTTCTTTCGGGATAACTGGAGTATATAATATTATATGTATCATAAAAGGTATGGCGATGCATGAAATATGCCAGAATTGTTCCTATTTCTAGTAGAGGTGATTTAAGAAACACACGCATTAAAAACCTTGTTTCTTATCAGGTTCTTGGGTTGCGATGGGAATTGGAAGGGGGGAGAATAATTGACAACTTAAGTGCATTGTCCTATATTGTTTTAGAATGCCTTTATAAGATGGCTTTATTTATTTATCTTGTAAAATGTGTAGATTCATAGGTGTATCTAGGGGGGCAGGGGGGCAGCTACCCCCCAAAATCAAGTAAATACTGTATTTACTCGAATGTAATACACACCTTTTTTGGCCAAATTACATCGCAAAAATTAGCACGCACATTAGATTTGATGGCGCATTAAATTTGATTGCAAGCTTGAAAAACACCGCTGACATAGCAAAAGCTTTCTTGGTTTCAAGGTTTTGAAAACTGAGGTGCGCATTAGATTCGATGGCGCATTAGATTTGCGTAAATGCGGCTTAGCTTACTGATCAATCACTTTGCAGATAGCTGCGTTCTGTTCCCCACCCCAACATAAATCCTGGCTGCTATGCTCATGTGTACACTGGTCAACTGCAAAAAAGAAAGAAAGAAAGAAAGAAAGAAAGAAAGAAAGAAAGAAAGAAAGAAAGAAAGAAAGAAAGAAAGAAAGGTTTATGAAGCACAATTCTTCCTTTTCTCCCTGTCCTGACCAGGGTCGTCTTTACCCAGGGGTGCAAGGGGTGCGGGGCACCTGGGCGTCAAATTTGGGGGGGGGGCACCAGGCGTCCGCTGCTGAATCGGCCTAAGCTCTTAACTATCTCCCTCCGGGATGTCCAACTGGTCAACCGCGATCGCCGAGTCATTTCTGTTCTCTTTTGCGGAAGAGCTGCAGAATCAATGTATCTGGCGTCCACTCTCAAATCAAAATTTGGGGGCATTGGGTGGATCTTTGCACCCCAGCGGTGCATATGCTAAAGACGGCCCTGGTCCTGACACACCCTTATGGTGGAGAGAAGGATTCTCTTGCCAGGTGTCTCTATGGCCATGCGTCAAGGCAGTGATGGCCGGTACCCTTTGAGGCTAGTTGGGCAGAAGGCAGGGAGACCAACAGCAGCTGGAGCCAGAGGCAATGTCTTAATTCTAGTGCCCCCCCTTCTGCCCTGCTGAGTTCCACAGGAGCCGCACTGAGACTTAAAGGGGAGGAAGCCAATAAGCAGTGCAAACCCTCCATAGTGGTTGCAAGGAAGGAGGCAGAGCAGGTGAACCGAGGGAGGGTTCCAAATGGACCAGCCTCCGCTGCTTCAAAGTTTGCACCATTAAAGCGAAACCCAAATGCTCTATGGACAATGCGCTAATTGCACATGACAGTTATCTTCTGGTTTATCTGAACAGGATCCTTAGTTATTGGCCCAGCACCGACTGACAATTCCATCCCATCTTGGGCGAAACCTACGCTGAAACCTCAGGGTCCGTTAGCTGCTGTCATGGGTCCAACTATTTCTGCCCTACATGCAGGTAACAGATGTTGGACTCTCTCCCTCACCCCCTTTTTATTGCCATCTGGGTTTCCTCACTTTCAGGTGGCCGTGTGTCCTCCTTTACAAAAGGCAGTCCTCTGTCTGAAGGGTTGTTGGCCCAAATCTAGTTTAAAGATACAGGACCAGAGAGAGCATCAGGGGTGTTAAAACTTACTCCTCTACCATTAGCATCTGCACAGCAGTCTGAGCATGTGCTAATTTAGAAATCGTTACTGTGATTTAGATGCATCTTGTCATAATGGAGGAAACTGTGACGAGGGGCCTTGTCTAAGCTGCTCAGACTGCAGATACGTCCCGGTTTTCCAACACATTTTGCTGCCCAGTTCCCATGTGTTCAGGAAAACCCATTGATTGACCATTGACACTTAAATGATGCATTTTGTTCCAGTGATATAAACATGGGCCATTTTAATGAGCATGGGGCCATTTAAAAAAAAAGACACTTCAAGAATTAATTGCATTTGTTTAGGTGTTGTTGTGTTTGTTTGTTTGTTTGTTTGTTTGTGTGTGTGTGTTTTTAAAAAAAGAACAACAGCAGCCATAACTAAGAAATATGCAAGAATTATGCCTGCATTGACATAAGAACATCCCCCTTTATATTGTGCAATAAGGAAATTTTTATATTGGCAACATAAAACCAGGGTTTGTCGTTGTTTCATAGAGACCACTGATATCCTTGAGATAGGACGTTTTATTTTGCATATTTCTTACCCTGATATAACCCCCATAATAAAGCATTAGCTTTTAGGATAAATCAAGACAACAATGCCCAGCCATGAATGAAGATGGCAATTAGTGCGTTACTAACGATGCGGTTGGTTCTAAGTCATCGTTCTATGGCCAACACCTCCAGCATTGCCAAGGACACCTTTGCTGCGATGAGTAACTGAAATGCAGCTGCGGTTTCCATTCTGACAATATTTCCTTCTTCCAAAAAGAGATTGCTGCTGATCAGAAGGGTAATTATATTTCCCCGATCTTCTCCCACAACAGGACCTTTACTTTTAGGCCAGTCCAAGCCTGGTCATTCCAACACTTCCTTGGGCACAAAGAACCTACCTCAAAGCGGGATACATGCAGGTAGAAGATTATTGTGCTGGATTTCCATCTTACTGTCTCTGAACTCAGCTGGGAGGAGGGCAGAGGCAAAACTAGAAATAGTTGCCTCTCTGGCTCCACCTACTGTCAGTCCTCCTGCTTTCTGCACTTGGCTCTGGCTCCACCTACTGTTGATCTTCCTGTATTCAGCCACCACTGTACAGGGGTGAATGTGAACATGGGAGCGACATAGTTTTTAGGGGGTTACATTTGAGTAGGGGTAAGAGTGTCCTTGGTTTCAGCCTGGGGTGTATATGTTCTCTTTTTATTCTATATCCTCAGCTAAACCAGGGGGCGTCCCGCTGACATGAATAGAAATGATGCAAGGAAATCGGATCTTTCCATGTGTTGCAATAAATCTGTGCTTTATTTAGTAAATCTATGGGGTAAGAGTGTGGAGTTTCAGCTAGTCCAGCAAAGATGGATGTGCTTTGTCTGCCAAATTGTCTAATCCAGGCATCCCCAAACTGCGGCCCTCCAGATGTTTTGGCCTACAACTCCCATGATCCCTAGCTAACAGGACCAGTGGTCGGGGAAGATGGGAATTGTAGTCCAAAACATCTGGAGGGCCGAAGTCTGGGGATGCCTGGTCTAATCCAGCACTGATGGGTACACAGAGAAGAAATATCTAACCCTCTTCCTTTGACAATGAAGCTCTCCCCCACAGCTGCTACTCTCGGGCAGGAAACTTCCATGGGGGTGGGTTTCAGAAGCATGGAAAGGGTTAACTCCTTGCATGCCACAATCCCAATTCTTTTTGCATCTGTGGTTGCATATTCTAGCAATTCGAAAGAAGGAAGTCCATTGCCACTTCCGATAGTTTTGTTTTCAGAGGCACCACAGTGGTGCATAGACAAGTCAATTGACTCGAAACTGGGTGTTATTTGTAAAGCGTTGGAGCAAAAAGCTCCAAGATCAAGTTGATGGTTTTGCAAAGTTTCTTTTCTCTTAGAGCTTCCTTTGGTGTGGGGGTGGGGATTGTTTTCAATTAATGCAGTTTTTGAAAATAGCAAAAACCCATTTGCAGGTGCGATGTGTGTCTCACAGGGCCTGATTTAAGAGTGGCGTTGCGGGGTGATAATTCACAATTGCTCTGTGTATTCTCTTTTGCAGTTCAGCCTTGAGATCCCCCTGCCTGATTCTCGCCTCTGTCTTTGCCCTTTCGCCATTGCTTTGGGCAGTGATTCCCAAAGTGGGGGGGGCGTACTGCCCCCCCCCCCGAGGGTCAACAGAGTTACAGGGGGGGAGCGGGAGGTGCCAAGAGGCAGGACGGATGGCAGGGAGCGCTGCACATAACAGACTTGACAAAGGTGGCACCGCTGATTCAAGTTCATCAGTTTTGTTGACTTAATTAAATTAAATGGCTTTATTGCAGCTGACGTTCGGGGTTGGTGGTCGTACGACAGCACCCAGAGTGAAACAAGGACTGAGAGATTGCCGGGGGGGGGGGCGGACATGGGGCTCGTTTAATCTCACTGTAAACAAGTGGTACAGTGACAATAAAGTACATTTATTATTTATTTTATTTATTATTGACTGGATTTTGAATGAATGGCCAATTGATTGTTACTGTTTGGGGCTTTGTTGTGTTATTACTGCGGCTTGTGCAAGCCGCTATTCTAGATAAGGCTTTTTACAGGGTAGGGGGCGCTGGGGATGAGTTCATGGAACCAAGGGTTAGGTGGCCCCCAAAAAAGGTTTGGGAACTATTGGTTTAGGAAGTGGGTGAGGTTTAGGATTTAATAGTAATAACCATAATTCCAAAATGCAGTATTAGATAATAAGTGGGGAAACCATTAGTTGAGGAAGCGGGAAGTCTTAGGCCAGGCATCCCCAAACTTCGGCCCTCCAGATGTTTTGGACTACAATTCCCATCTTCCCCAACCACTGGTCCTGTTAGCTAGGGATCATGGGAGTTGTAGGCCAAAACATCTGGAGGGCCGAAGTTTGGGGATGCCTGTCTTAGGCTGTTGTAGCCAAATGCTTTCTACATTATATATAAGTTGAATGTCATGTTTGAAAAGGAAATGGGTGAGGAACTTATTTGCAGGCGATTGACAGCTTTAGGAAGGACCTCAGTGGAAATTGTGGCTGGGGAAACCAAGCCAGATGGGAGGGGTACAAATAAATTATTATTATTATTATTATTATTATTATTATTATTATTATTATTATCATCATCTACATTCTATTGCATAAGCAATGGAAGATTTTTTTTTACTTTGCAAATGCTTTTGGTATTCACCCATGCATCAGTCATACACCATTTGTTTCCGTCTGCAGTGGACAACGACCCCCACTTCATAATCAACCTCCCAAGGCAGCAGAAGAACATCTGCTTCAATATAGACTCCGAACCCGGAGCGATCCTGAACTTAATTTCAGATGCCGAGTCCGGTAAGGGAGAAAAAGCACCATTCTGTGGCTATTTTGCGCATTTGGAAACAGTCATAGAAACGGGGGGTTGAAACGGTAAGAGACCCAAGAAAGGCCAGCCTGGATTGCAGTCCGTCTGCAGAAACGCCAACACTGCTTCCCTTCTCTTTCTCTTTTATAGGGATTGCTGTCAATGGGCAGCTGGTTGGGGCCAAGAAGCCCTTGAACAACAAGCTGCACACCTATTTTGGCAAGATCGGGTTCAATTTTGAAAAGAAAGGCTTGAAGATTGAAGTCGGCACCGAGGGCATCAGCCTGAAGGACGGCTCCTCCAGCACATCCCTTTCCTGGTCCAATTTAGGAAGCCTCATTCGAAGGAGGTAATAGTACAGTATAATATAATATAATATAAAAGGATGTCATATAGAGGAGGGTGAAAGGTTGTTTTCTGCTGCTCCAGAGAAGCGGACACGGAGCAATGGATTCAAACTTCAAGAAAGAAGATTCCACCTAAACATTAGGAAGAACTTCCTGACAGTAAGAGCTGTTCGGCAGTGGAATTTGCTACCAAGGAGTGTGGTGGAGTCTCCTTCTTTGGAGGTCTTTAAGCAGAGGCTTGACAGACATATGTCAAGAATGCTTTGATGGTGTTTCCTGCTTGGCAGGGGGTTGGACTGGATGGCCCTCGTGGTCTCTTCCAACTCTATGATTCTATTATTCTAGTAGAAATCGGATGAGCATTAGGGCTTCCCTAGACTTGTTGATCTCCCTATGTGGGGGAAGAGTTATTTTAGGCTCCTATTGGAGTATTTGTGTTTCAACCCACACCCACCTGCCCTACACCTGGTGGTGTCATAAATGGCCTCAGGTGTGGGGCAGGGAAAGAGACTTCCATGGCACTATGCGAGCCCCCCAAATCAGCAAGTATTAATGCCACAATACAGCTGGGGAAGATGTCACAAGGAGCATGCCAGTCTGTAAAAACACAGCTCAAAGATGCAGTTAACTCTTTATCAGCGAAGCACCATCTCCACAGTCTTGGTTGAGTGTCAGGCCTAGTGAGCAGAGCAGCTCATTCCTGGTGCTCTTACTGCATGAAAATCAGCTGCCAAGGCCGAAAGTCCCATCCTCCTCATAGCTGTTTAAGTTCACTACTCTAGCCACTTCCCCAAGGGTAGTCAACATGCAATCCTCCAGATGTTGTTGGACTACAATTCCCATCAGCCTCAGCCATCGCAGCCAGGAACGATGGGAGTTGTAGTCCGCCAAAAGATATGGAGAGCACTGCATGGGCTATCCCTGCTCTACACCAGGCACCCCCCCAAACTCGGCCCTCCAGATGTTTTGGGACTACAATTCCCAGCATCCCTGACCACTGGTCCTGTTAGCTAGGGATGACGGGAGTTGTAGTCCCGAAACATCTGGAGGGCCGAGTTTGGGGGTGCCTGCTCTACACCATATGGCCGAGACTGCTTCTTGGATAATGACACCATGTTGCAGCCAAGACGGCGTTTGACAGGTTTGTGGGACACGACAGCTACATTTTGTTTGGTCCACAATGAGACGACCAAAGCCCAACCAAATGTGTATCTGAGTAGAGAAACTCAGGACAAACTACTCATTTGTTTCTCCTAGAGTGCTGGTCTCTGTGAAGAGCGACAACAAAGTCAATATCACCGTGGATGGGGACCTGTCCTTTGTGGTTGTGCTTCACCGTGTATGGAAGAAGCATCCAGTCAATGTTGACTTCCTGGGAATCTACGTCCCTCCTGCAAGCAACTTCTCCTCCAGTGTGCACGGCCTGATCGGTAAAGTCTCCTTGGAGGCAGGGAGTGGGGCTCGGTGCTGCTTCTTGCTGTGTATACATGGGTCCTTGTGAAAGCGATGAGCTTTAGGGAAAATAGGAAATGCTCTTTTGGGTGTGGTGGGCGGAAGTTAAAGATGGTGGTTGCCCTTCCGAAGAACAGAATTCTCACCTGAACCATTCTGAATGTTGTTACTGTGGTCATAGGAAACCACAGGAGGGGGGAAGAGTGCTCTTGTGCTCAGGTCCTGTAGCAATAGAATTGTGGAGTTGGAAGGGACCTTGAGGCTCATCTAGTCCAACCCCCTGCAATGCAAGAACTGTCCCAGCCATACGAGAAAAGGATGCTGGAACAGATGGGCTGTTGGCCTGATCCACAGCATGCTTTTTTAGAAGCTGCCTTCTACTGAGCTAGTCCTTTGCATCTTAGGATTGTCTACACTGGCTGACAATCTTTGCACCTTAGGATTGTCTACACTGGCTGACAGCTCTCCCGGAATTGAACCCGAGACCTTCTGTGTGAATTATGGAACCTAGGAAGCTGCCATACATATACCAAGTCAGATCACTGATCTATCTAGCTCAGTATTGACTGATTGCAGTTCTCCAGGGTCATTATTATTATTATTATTATTATTATTATTATTATTATTAATTTCATTTCTATGCCGCTTTATATTTTTTAGAAAAACCTCAAAGCGGTTTACAGCATATTAAAACATCAATAAGACAACCCAGAATCAAACATTTCTGAAGAAAGTCAAATATATACAGTCAAAACAACACAATTAACAGAAAACTAAAATATTATCTTAAAGATTTCAAAAGAAAACATTTTAAAGGAGGTAAACTACAGAATACATATTTAATATAAAGAAAGTTAACCAAAAAAATCCTTAAAATTAAAAAAAACAACCCAACACATTTGCTAAGTGAAGTCGAATATAAAATGCACATTTAAAACAGCATAATTAACAAGAGAATAAAATATTAGAAGCATGACACGGCTGTTTGGCAGGCACAAAAAATGGGGCAAAAGGATCCAAAAGTTAGGGTTTGGTGTCAGGCAAAGGGCCTTGCAGGGAGTGGCCTCCACGACTCAGAGCACGTCTCCTTGTCCCTACCTAGAGAAGCCAGGGATTGAACTGGCGACATTCTGTGATCCTCAGCCACTGAGCCATGGCCCTTCCCACCTGTCATAAGTGTATATGGTACAGTACACAGGCAGGACCAAATTCAGGTTTGATGAGTCCCTAAGCTACTGAAGGTAATGGGGCCCTTTATATGTCCAGCTGTCCTTTGTCAACAACAAATGGTCACTGTTTTTTGTGTTGAATATACGCTATGTGGTAAATATGGACCTCATGGGTATCTAAAGCCATTTGCACATGTTGCCATGCAGCCAGTCCATGCAGAATGTAGGCAGTAGAAATGAGCAAACCAGTGATATTTTAGGGAGCAGGCTAGCAGGCGGGGCTCATGACTTACATCATAGGAGCCTACACAACACAAAACACTGTTGCTGTATGTAGGTTTTATTTGTTTTTTATCTTATATTTTGGAAATGTACATCCAGGTTTTTTCCCTTTAGTTTTTTTTTGGGGGCCCCCAAGAGAGTGGGGCCCTAAGCTATAGCTTGTTTATCTTACATGTAAATCCGGCACTGCGTCAGCCACTGAGCCATGGCCCTTCCTACCTGTCGTAAGTGTATATGGCACATGGGTTAAATTGGCAACATTTCTGTGTCCAGGGCAGCTGTCTACCAGCTCCATCTGGTACGCAGGCTGAGACCCTACCTGCCTGCGGACTGTCTCGCCAGAGTGGTGCATGCTCTGGCTATCTCCCGCTTGGACTACTGCAATGTGCTCTATGTGGGGCTACCTTTGAAGGTGACCCGGAAACTACAACTAATCCAGAATGCGGCAGCTAGACTGGTGCCTGGAAGCGGCTGCCGAGACCACATAACACCGATCTTGAAAGATCTACATTGGCTCCCAGTGCGTTTCCGAGCACAATTCAAAGTGTTGGTACTGACCTTTAAAGCCCTAAACGGCCTCGGCCCAGTATAGCTGAAGGAGCGTCTCCACCCCCATCGTTCTACCTGGACACTGAGGTCCAGCGCAGAGGGCCTTCTGGCGGTTCCCTCACTGCGAGAAGCAAAGCTACAGGGAACCAGGCAGAGGGCCTTCTTGGTCGTGGCACCCGCCCTATGGAACACCCTCCAATCAGAGGTCAAAGAGATAAACAACTACCTGACATTTAGAAAATACCTAAAGGCAGCCGTTTAGGGAAGTTTTTAATCTGTGATATTTGATGTATTTTAATGTTTGTTGGAAGCCGCCCAGAGTGGCAGGGGAAGCCCAGCCAGATGGGAGGGGTATAAATAATATGTTGTTGTTGCTGTTGTTGTTGTTGTTGTTTAGTCGTTTAGTCGTGTCCGACTCTTCGTGACCCCATGGACCATAGCATGCCAGGCACTCCTGTCTTCCACTGCCTCCCGCAGTTTGGTCAGACTCATGTTCGTAGCTTCGAGAACACTGTCCAACCATCTTGTCCTCTGTCATCCCCTCCTCTTTGTGCCCTCAATATTTCCCAACATCAGGGTCTTTTCCAGGAAGTCTTCTCTTCTCATGAGGTGGCTAAAGTATTGGAGCCTCAGCTTCAGGATCTGTCCTTCCAGTGAGCACTCAGGGCTGATTTCCTTCAGAATGGATAGGTTTGATCTTCTTGCAGTCCATGGGACTCTCAAGAGTCTCCTCCAGCACCATAATTCAAAAGCATCAATTTTTTGGCGATCAGCCTTCTTTATGGTCCAGCTCTCACTTCCATACATCACTACTGGGAAAATCATATCTTTAACTATACGGACCTTTGTCGGCAAGGTGATGTCTCTGCTTTTTAAGATGCTGTCTAGGTTTGTCAATGAGTTATTCAAGCCCCTTCATGGATCAATGCCTTGTCGTGGTGAAGGGGCTTGAATAACTCAGAGAAGCTATGAGCTATGCCATGCAGGGCCACCCAAGATGGACAGGTCATAGTGGAGAGTTTTGACTAAACATGATCCACCTGGAGAAGGAACTGGCAAGCCACTCCAGTATCCCTGCCAAGAAAACTCCATGGACAAAGACAACAGGCATATTATTATTATTATTATTATTACTACATTTACAACAGGTCCCCGATCCCACACCATTTTCAAAATAAAACGAGTTGGGGAAACAATGTGTATGCTAGATCTGCAACCGTTATGACTTCCGCCTCCAAATATTTGGGGCAGGCATCCCCAAACTTCGGCCCTCCAGATGTTTTGGACTACATTTCCCATCATCCCTGACCACTGGTCCTGTTAGCTAGGGATCATGGGAGTTGTAGGCCAAAACATCTGGAGGGCCGCAGTTTGGGGATGCCTGATTTGGGGTTTATTATTGTGCAAGGGGTAATCCCCTCTTTAACGAGTGTTTCCACATATACAAATGCACTTGTGGGGGGGCACACCCAGCCCCCCCAGGACCGCCTAATGTCATGTGATGATTCTCCTCTACCAGGGCAGTTCATGCTGGAGCCGGATGTCCACATCTATAATGAGCGGCCTGGACAAGATCCGGGGAAAGCTGATGCTACCATGGAAGTGAAAGGCCACAAACTCACTGTCACCAGGTAAACGAGGCAGCTGACACAAAAGCCTCTCAACCCTGCTCAGAAGAGAATGTAAAGATGTAGTTTTGCTTACAGTGACTCTCTTTGTTCATGGTTTATTGTGGAACAGGGTAGGGCAAAATTTCACACTGCAGCGAGGAGGAAAGCTGCGAGTGTGTACAATATAAAATCCAACCAAACAGCAGGTTTCTTTCAGGGTCCTCCAAGCTTTGGCAAACACGTAGTTTATGAGTTCTTTTTTCAGCTGAACTCGACATATTTTTATACTGAATCGAAAGTTCCAAATCCTGCAAGGTTTCCCATTTCGGGGGAACGGAGGTTCTGCCAGCCACTAGCACCCTTGTCAAGAGTTCATGAGAGCTGACACTTTTCAACCGATTGTCCCATAGATTTAGTAAGTAAAGCTGCGGTGAAGTTGGAATGGGACATTTTGAGTATTTCGGTCATTCCTTGACCATCCAGCCTCCAGACCTGGGCAGCCCCACCACAGGTGGAGAAAGATTCCTCTTTTTCGACACATTAAAATGGTTCAGTATACCTGAAGGAGTGTCTCCACCCCCATCATTCTGCCCAGACACTGAGGTCCAGGGCCGAGGGCCTTCTGGCGGTTCCCTCGCTACGAGAAGCCAAGCTACAGGGAACCAGGCAGAGGGCCTTCTCGGTGGTGGCACCCGCCCTGTGGAACACCCTCCCACCAGATGTCAAAGAGATAAACAACTACGACTAGGAGACATCTGAAGGCAGTCCTGTTTAGGGAAGCTTTTAATGTTTAATAGATTATTGTATTTTAATGTCTGTTGGAAGCCGCCCAGAGTGGCTGGGGAAACCAAGCCAGATGGGCGGAGTATAAATAATATTTATTATTATTATTATTAATTATTAATTATTATTATTATTATTATTATTATTAAGGGACCCCTGACCATTAGGTCCAGTCGTGACCGACTCTGGGGTTGCGCGCTCATCTCGCATTATTGGCCAAGGGAGCCGGCGTACAGCTTCCAGGTCATGTGGCCAGTATGACAAAGCCACTTCTGGTGAACCAGAGCAGCACATGGAAACGCCGTTTACCTTCCCACTATAGCGGTTCCTATTTATCTACTTGCATTTTGATGTGCTTTCGAACTGCTAGGTTGGCAGGAGCTGGGACCAAGCAACGGGAGCTCACCCCGTCACAGGGATTCGAACCGCCGACCTTCTGATCAGCAAGCCCTAGGCTCAGTGGTTTAACCACAGCGCCACCTGGGTCCCATATTATTATTATTACTATTAAACTATTTCCCCCTAACAAACAGCGTCCTGGCAACTGCAGATTAGTGAGGGCAGTGAGAAGACTTTCTTCCATTCTGCTTTGTTGCATACCACAGTGGTTTTATTTATTTGGTTTTCCTTTTCCTGCAGAGGTGTGCAGAAAGACTACCGCCTGGACCGTGTGTTTGGGAGTGGCGTTCGTTGTTGGTTCGTGCACAACAGCGGGAAGGGCTTTCTCGACGGTCACTACAGAGATTACCTCGTCCCCACTTTATACAGCTATCTGAAGCATCCTTGAAAGGGTGGGCGAGCCTAAAGCAGAGGCAGGAGATGCCCACCATCTGATTGGCCAAGGCTCTTCTCCACCCGCCCCACTGGTGATATGCTTGTGAACCTGACTTTCCAAGAGAAAAGCCCTGGAAGGCTAGATGCAGCCTGCAGATCCCGCACTGCCTAACCCAGCACAATGAAACCTTCTCCCCCCTGAAGACAGCAAACATCTCTCTGCTCATATCTGGGTGTCTTGGAAAAGCAGAAAAGCAACTGGCATACATTGTGGAGTTTGAAAATAAGAGATGGCCATCATATATATGAAGATTTGCCGTCCTGGTAGGAAAAATATATTTTTCAAAGAGAATAAAAAGCTTTCTTTTTGGGATGATGATGTCTGTTTAGTTTCTTTGGCATAGCCTCCAGGGTTTCAATGATGTCAGGGGGTTCTTGCGACTACTCTAGAGTAACGACGCTCCTCAGGTTACTTTTCCATAACGTGTTTATTGGTGCTGCTATGTACAGTGAGGAAGGTGCAGAAACATGTCTTCTTACTCCGATGCAGAATCCGGAAGTGCCCCTCGGCGCGAACGTCCCCAACATAAAAGTCACGGGACACTGAATCTCCTCCCCTTTCTTCTTTTACGTAATTCCGGAACCGGAGGAAAGGGTCTGCGTTCCATGTTTTCCCTCTCCCCCTTGTCCCCTTCTCTCTCCTCCCGTTAGACTGGGCTCTTTCATCCTGCCTGAGCCCGGGCACTCTCTCTCCGTGTCCTGACTTCCCTCCCCCGAGCCTGTGCTTCCTTCGCTGCTCGGGGAGGAGCTACTCTTGATGATAGGGGGAGGTACTCTGTACTCTCTGCCCCTTACAAATGAGGTCTCGAGCAACCTCTTGGGAGCCTGGAGCCGAATGCCACCACTACAGCTGGGACAGAAGTCACACGGTATTAGCTACAAATCTAAACTAAAACATCCATTAAATCACTACAGGTATGTTTCCCTGCTGAGAGTACCACACACACACAGAGGTCCCCAGATGGATCTCTGAGCTATGTCTGTGTCCCACTTCCCACACCTGACACATGTACACAAATAGCGTCTCAGGGCAGCATTTGCTTCAGGAGGACTTATGTATGTTTAGCAATTTGGGGACTGAATTTGTGGGGAGTAAACACAGGCCCGCTTTCTGAAATTAGACTTAGGCTTGCCCAGCTGCTTATTGGAAAAGAAAACCTCCAATTATTTCACACTCTCTGCTGTGGCGGAAATATATATTCTTAACTCGAGGAGGTCCAATCGTCGTGAATGCATTGAGGAAAAAGGTCACACGGTCAAATATCTTCTTTTATTTTTAAACAGCAGTAAAAAAAAAAATCACTGTACAAGTCATTATACATTTTTTACAAATCTACTAGAGGTGACAGAAGAGCATTTTGAAGGGAGGGTGGAGGGCTAGATGCAGAAAACAGTGTGGAGATAGTCTGCCGTATTCCCTATTTCCAAAAAAAAAACCAAAACAACCCACGTCTGTATCACTGGTGTTACACCACCCATTTCGTTCAAGGATGGGGTTGAGGTTGAGACGAGAGGATCCAAATGGCTATGGGGTGCCCCCTTCTGGGGGAGGTTTCGAGGATGTCCCCCATCTACACCTCAAGACCTCCAAACAGCTAACTGAGAGACCGCTTAGGAGCCAATGTTGCAGCAGGAGGAGGGGCTGTAGAAGCATGGACCCCGTGTGTTTAACCACTTGGACCCTAGGCAGGCTCTCCCATGGTCCTCCAAGTGTACTTTCATTAATCACAATAGGGCGGTGATGGGGGAACATGGCAAAATCTGAAGTGAGGAATGAGCCAGCACCCGAAAATGCCTCTTTCCTAGACCGCTTAGCCATGAACTGAGCTGGCTGGCAGGGAAAGCGAAGAAAGAGGGAGCAAACCATCAGAGAGAGCTTCTTCCTCTTCTAACTCAACTATTCATGGGTGTGACAGCTCGAGAACAGACGAGGTGGGTCATCTACCTTGATATCAACTTGCACAAACGGTGCATAAGGAAGTCCAGCCCTTCCCAGGCAGGCCAAAATCTGCACCAATAACCTTTAACCCTGTTGGCAGATGAATCACTCCTTGTTGTTCGTTTCGCCAAGGAATGTTAGCTACCAATAATTCTACAAGTCAACTGGAAGGTTGCAACTGTTTATAGCTGGCGGCAGATTATAGAGAGGGCTTAACGGAACGACTGCTTACCATCAAATGCACTGGGCAATTTGAAATTAAATATTACACTGTTGCAGAGCTTTGATATGTAAGGGATTTAGGCAAAAACCCTCATCAGTTCATTGCATAAAAATAAAATAAAATTCTGGTTTTTTAAAACACAAATTCTAAAACTCCGACACAGTGGAGTTGGATGCATCAGGGCATCCTTAGGTAAGGTTCCTCCCAGTTCGTCTGCTCTTCCAATCATCTCAGGCCAACTTGGAAATGTCTTCATAGGGAATGCCTTCGACTTGACGTCCTTTCAGAGGCCCCTGGGAAGGGAAGTCAGGCAAAAGGAAACCTTCAGTCAGGCAGTTGCTAGAGGGACTTGCTTATGTGGAAATGCTATGACATCTGGGGCTTCCTAATTTGAAAATAAAAGGTGAGTAAGGGGGGAAATGAGAGAAGGATATGAAATTCTGCATGGTACTGTATAGAGAAAGCGAAGGTGAATAGTGGGAGATTCGGGGCAAAGAAGAAGAAATACTTCTCCATGCTGCAGGTAGTTGAACTATGGGATTTTCTCCCACAAAATTTGGTGATGGTCACTGACCTGGACAGCTTTAAAAGTGGATTAGAAAAAACAATGCCGGATAAGGCCATTAGTATACCACCCTTGCAATCAGTTGCTAATGATGCTGAATAGGATGTTGGGCTAGATGGGAATTTGGTCTGAGCCAGCAGAGCTATTTTCATATTCTCTCCCTGTCAAACTGCACTGCTTACTCAAGAGGAAAGCTCACAAAACTAAAGTGATCAGAGAAGGGAAAATAGGATAGCACGACAGGCAAGGAAAGAGATTCTTTTGTCCATTAGGCAAACAGTACTGATGACACACACATCTTAAACGACATTAGCAGTAAATAGAAGCTGAAATGTTAGGAGTTTGCCAAGCTTTGGAAAAACGCACAGGTTAGGCAACCTTGGCAAAGCGTTATGCAGGATTAGTGAGAAGATCGATCAAGAGCTCTATTTTAAAGGGGGGGTTGCATTATGGGTTGTGGGAATATTTTAATACAGTATTTCATTTACGGTGCCGAAATACCCAAAGCGAGGCTTTGGCAGCATTCCTGTGCAATATTTACCTGGGAGTAAAACCCTCTGGACACAGTGGGGATTACTTCTGAGTAAGCGCAGGACTGCCTTGTTAAAGTCCCAAACGACACAGCATGAGACAGCAGGGGTTAAAAGATACTTACAGTTTCAATGAGTATCGTTGCCGAAAACTTTTTCTCATGGATGCTCTCTAAGGTAGCTTCGTTTCCTCTATAGCCCCCGTTTAGAACCAGCACCCTTTTGCCTGAAACATGAATATGTGTGAATCTGCTTTAGATCGAGTGAAACCCTGGGTCAGCCTACAGCATACAAATCAATACTGCTAACATGATTCAAAAACACCCACCCCACTCACACATGAAAACAAAGTTCACCGCAACCAATCACAAACAAACAACCTTCTTATTTGGCGATCACTCGTAACCAAGTAAGATTGTCTTCCATAAACACAGTTTTAACAATGAGTCCGTAAGTGACTGTGGAGGCCAATTCTGGATCCACACGTCCTTCCACAGTGGGGACATTGGTTTCTGGGCGGGAGTTGATCACGGTGTGGATTTGCCAAGCGTGCCTTCCTCTTAGCACGTTTCTCCCTTGCGTCCTGAGATTGAGTGTCTTCAAAGCCCATGACACCTTTGGTAAAGGCTGTTCTCCAACTGGAGCACTCGCAGGCCAGTGTTTCCCAGTTGTCGGTGTTTATACTACATTTTTTTTAGACTGCCTTGAGATAGTCTTTAAACCTCTTTTGTTGACCACCAGCATTACACTTCCCATTTTTAAGTTTGGAATAGAGTAGTTGCTTTGGAAGACGATTATCAGGCATCCGCACAACATGACCAGTCCAACAAAGTCAAACAACCACATCCAAGGCCAACCCCAACAACCTCTCTCACCACCAAAGGAACACAAGCGAATAGTAAAAAGAACCCACACAAGCGACGCTACGCTGACACAAAACCCCACACATACATTAAGTAGAATAGAAAAATCGCCACCTGACCCCACCCCCACTCACCAAGGCCCCCTCCACCTCTCTCCCCCTTTTCTTCCTAATGTAACACTAATGTCTCAACAAATGAAACTGATCTACCGTATAGAAAATGTAACTTGAAAAATGAGACATTGTACATACTTTTGTAAACCAAGAAATCTTTAATAAAAAATACGTTTAATTTTTTTTTTAAAAAAGAAGAAGGTGGGATTTGAACCCAGAGCCTGAGAAGGAGAAGCTAAGGGCAACTAGGGATGGAGGAAAATTTTGCTCAGTCCACATTTTCACGTGAACCGACCTAATTTGCACCCCCTGAATTAATACACGGACCAGAATAAAGAGATGAGATACAGTCATACCTCGACACCAGAACACTTCGACTTCAGAAGGTTTTGACTTCTGAAGTCGACAACCCCCGGAAGTCTTTTCACCGTGCGCCTGCGCAGAAGTGCAAAATGGATCAACTCATAAGTCGAGGTACCACTGTAGCTCATTCCAGAAGATGTTTACAGAAATCTTGGGCATTCACTGCAATCCCACAGTGGTTTACCTGGGAGTGAGTCTCATCACCCTCAGAGGGGCTTTCTTCCAGGTAAATGTGGATTAGGAATGCAGCCTTAATATCCTGGCGGATTTTTTTGGGGGGGGGGGCTATGTACACTGCTGACCTTGCTAGACAGAAGAAAAAGGCTCATCCCCGAAATGTTAGTTGGGGTGCCTGCAGCAGCAGCAGCCTTTTAAGTGTTTGCCAAGAAATTGTGAGGACTAGATTTTTTAAATAAAAAAGGAAGCGATATTTCAGGTTCTCATTGCTGAGCGCCGACCCTGCAGGCCGGTGCTGCTGGGCGCTGACCGGGCAGGCCGTCGGATCGAGGAGCGCCCAGCAGCTCTGCACAAAACATCGCCTCCTCAATCCAGCATCGCGCTGCTGGGCGCTGACTCTGCAGACCGACTCCTCGATCCGGCACTCTGCGCGGTGCTGAGCGGCACCGAGCCCACAGGCCACCTCCTTGATCCAGCACTCTTCAGGACACCTTTCTTTTTGCCAAGGAGTTTGCAAGCAGTTTAACGGCGCAGCCCTGTACGTGTGCATTCGGAAGCGAGCCCTGGACCGCTCGAGGGGCCTCACTTCATCTTGCGCAAGGAGGAGGTGGCCCTAAGCATTGCCGTTTTCTCGGCGGCAACAGCCGGTCGGCACGTGGGATCCACGGGCGGGGGGCGCCTCCGCTCTGGCGTCTCTCCCCTGGGCCGTTTCCTTGGCAACGGGGGATGGAAGCCGCGTCTCCCCCGGGAGCGGGAGAAAGGGCGGCATGGCGAGAGCCGCCCACAAGCCCCGGCACCGCAAGCTCCTCAGTGGCAGCGCGATGCCGCAGTGGCTGATCAGTCTCCTGCTCTCTCCCGTGCCCGGCGCTGGCAGGCGGCGGCATGGCTTATTTTCGGGGTATGTCTTATATTTTACAAAAGCTTTAAAATCCTGCCATGGCTTATATTATGACCACGTCTTTAAAAAGGGGAAACACGGTAAATCAATAATTCTGTCATGTGAACTGGGCCACTGTTGCATTTGGAACTGGAAATTGGTGGCCTGAAATAAGAATCTAGCCTACGAAAGTCTGCCAACTGACTTCATAAACAGAGTTCCCCCTTCTGCTACTATTTTAAATTAAGGGTTAACTGATAGCCTAACTTTCCATCTACAGTGGTACCTCGACTTACGAATGACCCGACAACCGAATTTTTCGACTTACGAATGGGGGTAATGGCCACGCGCTTACGAATGTCGCAACATCCGAAAGAAAACCGCGGCAGTTTTAGATAGGGATTTTTCGACTTACGAATTTTTAGATAGGGTTGCTTCGACTTACGAATTTTTCCGTTTCCAATGCATTCCTATGGGAAATTGTGTTTCCAATGGCGTTTTTCGACTTATGATTTTTTCGACTTACGAAGGTGCCTTCGGAACGGATTAAATTCGTAAGTCGAGGCACCACTGTGGTATCATTCCGCCTGGGCTTCAAAGTGGTTGGATTCAACAGAAAGCAGCGGCAAGCAAAATTGGGCATGTGATGCTTGGCAGCTACAAAATCACCATCAGTTTTCTTAGTGATTGGGGCCCTAAAGCCAAGACTTGAGTAAGATGTACCGATGAGCTCTACCTCAATTCTCTGGTTCTTAGAAGCCTGAGGCGATGATAAGTGTTTGAAAGTTTAAACGCCTAAAGACTTGAAGGAGTCTAGGGGATGGGAACTGGAAATCGTAAGATGTTGGCTACTAGGCATTCTGGCCAGGCTCTACCTCCCGTTCCAGAGGCAGCCTGGGAGGCAAAAACTGTGCTCGGATCCTGCTTTCAGACTTCCCATGGGCCTGATCCAACAAAGTCTTCTCAATGATTCGTCTGGCAAGACGGCTTACCTGGTGCTGGGATCACCGTCTCCAGATGTGTTTGGTCAAGCTTCAGTTTATCTCCGGAGTCAATCACCTTGACAACTGCTGTGTATTTGTCAATTACTTCCTATAATATTAACACACATTATTATTATTATTATTATTATTATTATTATTATTATTATTATTATCATCATCATCATCATCATTATTTCAGTTTATATACCATCCTTTATCCAAAGATCCCAGGGTGGTGTAGAACATAATTTACACAGCATAATAGTAAAAACATAATACACAGCATAATAATAAAATAATCATAACAGTCCCCTCACACAAATATAATGGGCTATAGATTATTTAATGGCTAAAGGCCCGGGTAAAGAGGATTGTTTCCACCTGGCGCCTAAAGACATGCAGTGATTGCACCAAGCGAGCCTCTCTGGGAAGAGCATTCCACAAATGGGGAGCCACTGCAGAAAAGGCCCGTTCTCTAGAGGCAATGAAACACTTGCCAGGGTGAGGTGGGTGAATGGAACGGTGGATTCCTGATTTATTGTATCAGCTGGGAAACTTGGACTGAGCAGTGAAACTCTCCCAAGGCACCCGAATTTTCCATGGCGCCTGGCTTTTCTAAAGGCACTGGATATGAACCTGGCCCTCGCAGGTCCAATGTTTTACCAGGGCTCTCTGATTCATCAAAGTGGAACCTGCAGCACACCCAGGGCATCCCAGCCTGGCCAGGAATGATGGCAGCAACATTTGGAGGGCCACGGGTTCCCCATCCCTGCCTAAAGTCGCAGCAGCCCAGTGGGGATGCAGAGCAGTGCCTGGGAAAACCCTGAGCCCTGCAGCGCAGCTGCTTCAGCCACGTCAAATACCTCGCCTCTCAACCATAACAAACTCGTTTGCTGACACATAAAAGGTTGGCGGGCTCACCTTGACAACTGCCTTCTTCTTGTGGTATTTCTCACCAAGTTTCTTCGTTATAATTTTGACCACAATTTCCTGGAGAAGAGAGCAGGGAAAGGCTATTTATGTATGCCACTACTGTGGCTTGTGTTTTGTTAGCCCAGGGACCCCCAAACCCGGCCCTCCAGATGTTTTTGGGACTACAATTCCCATCATCTCTGACCACTGGTCCTGTTAGCTAGGGATCATGGGAGCTGTAGTCCCAAAACATCTGGAGGGCCGAGTTTGGGGGTGCCTGTGTTAGCCCCAAAATGGAAAACGAGTGAGGTCCCGACTAAAGAAGAATGGCAACTTAAACTGCAGCTTGCAGATTTAACATACAGAATAAGAGAACAAGAAGAATATACGTTTAAAGAAGATTGGGAAATGTTTAATAAATAGATGGGTGAAAACTGTGTACATTTGAAAACCTTGGCAGCATTAAGATAAATTCAACAGTGTAAATAAGTTTTGATGACTGTAAAAATGGAATACCAAATGGTTTAGTTTATGTAAAATATGCAGGGATCAATGGCATGCAAATTGAAGCATGGAAGGAGGAGAAGGGAAGTCACTGGTATTTTAAGGTTGTTCAAATGAATATCCTAAAATGTAAAATAGAAAAACCTAATAAAAATTATACAAAAAATAAAAACAAAAGCATTCTTCAATCCCTTCATATTACCACCACATGCAATTTTTCTCATTTGTTCGATTCAAATTACAAATTAAAATAAATTTATCTGATTCATTTGGGGGGAGAAAGAGATTAAAAAAGGACAAAATACATTCAGGTAGGTTGCTCTCCTTTCATTTCTCATGGATCTCAGCAGATGAGGCACTGCAGAAAGACCCAGGCTGCAACCCAGAGGCCCTGTTTACTGCACAGTGGTACCTCTACTTACAAATTTAATGCGTTCCGAACACATTTTTGTAAGTCGAAAAAAATTGTAAGTTGAATCCCATAGGAATGCATTGGGAGAAAAAATTCGTAGGTCGAAGCAACCCTATCTAAAAATTCGTAAGTAGAAAAAAACCTATCTAAACCGCATCCAAAATGGCGGACGGAGCTCCATTTGTAAGTAGAAAAATTCGTAAGTAGAGTTATTTGTAAGTAGAGGTACCACTGTATTTGGTTAACCGCTGTGCCACAGACTGCGGTCACAGCTGCTCTGGCCTTGTCCCATTGTCCACCCTTCCCTAATGCCCACAGAAAACTAGCACTCCCAGCACCCTCAAAGAACTACACTTCCCAGCATTCTTTGAAGAAAGCCCGTGACGCTTTAAAGTGGCATCATCCTACTTTAAATGCATCGTGCAGATGGGGCTTGAAAGTGGGCTCTTTAAAAATTCATTCTGAACCCAGATTAAAAATAAAGTGCTACCCTTCCAATACTCCACATTGTTTGGTCCAGACACAAAACCAGCACGCGGGCAAATCGATCATCTATTCCATTACGGAGTATCGTTTGGATGGAACCAGCCTGAAAGTGAAAATGCAGCTTGCACCTCTTTGGATACTTACAGGTTGCAGCCAATGGTCTGTCCGGGAAGATTTCTTCTTCTCTTCCTCAAACTAAGAGAGGAAAGGACACATAACTGGTTCAAATTTGAGATCAAAAGAAGAATGATATTTAAATTGTGTTGCTTCCATCTTTATTACCGTAATAGACCAGCATAAGTGGTGTGGGGTGTGTGGTGTGTGTGTGTGTGTGTGTAATCATTTAAAATCTGCAAAAGGTTTTGGAAAGCTAAAATTATTAAAACAGAAGGTATATATACAAAACCTCTAAGAATCTAAAAGCAGCTAAAAGAATCTATTAAGAAGGGTTAAGAGCATTAAACAGATGTGGAAGAGCATAAGAGGTTAGTCTATAAAAGGTTATGGCTATCAATTTACAAAGAACTCTGATATGAGTGTTCATTAAATCCAGTTTGTGGCACAGGGCAACATCCAATGAAATTTGAGCGCTGCTATACAGAACCTGGCAACATTATAGCTGTTGTCGCAGGGTTAATAATAATAATAATTATTATTATTATTATTATTATTTATACCCCACACATCTGGCTGGGTTTCCCCAGCCACTCTGGGCAGCTTCCAACAGAATATTAAAATACAATAATCTATTAAATATTAAACACTTCCCTAAACAGGGCTGCCTTCAGATGTCTTCTAAAAGTCTGGTAGTTGTTTTTCTCTTTGACATCTGGTGAGAGGGTGTTCCACAGGGCGGGTGCCACTACTGAGAAGGCCCTCTGCCTGGTTCCCTGTAACTTAGCTTCTCGCAGCGAGGGAACTGCCAGAAGGCCCTCGGCACTGGACTTCATCAGACCTGATGAGGGTGGAGGTGCTTCTTCAGGTATACTAGACCGAGGCCATTTGGGGCTTTAAAAGTCAGCACCAACACTTTGAATTGTGCTCAGAAACATACTGGGAGCCAATGTAGGTCTTTCTAGTCCAGTGTTACGTGGTCTCAGCAGTCACTCCCAGTCACCAGTCTAGCTGCCGCATTCTGGATTAGTTGTAGTTTCCAGGTCACCTTCAAAGGTAGCCCCACATAGAGCACATTGCAGTAGTCCAAGCAAGAGATAACTAGAGCATGCACCACTCTGGCTAGACAGTCTGTGGGCAAGTAGGGTCTCAGCCTGTGTACCAGATGGAGCTGATAAACAGTTGCCCTGGACACAGAATTGACCTGCGGCTCTATGGACAGTTGTAAGTCCAAAATGACTCCCAGGCTGTGCACCTGGCCCTTCAGGGGCACAGTTACCCCATTCAGGACCAGGCAGTCCTCCACACTTGCCCGCCTCCTGTCCCCCCAAAACAGTACTTCTGTCCTGTCAGGATTCAACCTCAATCTGTTAGCCGCCATCCAACCTCCAACTCCAACCTCCAGGCACTCACACAGGACCTTCACCGCCTTCACTGGTTCTGATTTGAAAGATAGGCAGAGCTGGGTATCATCCGCATACTGATGAACACCCAGCCCAAACCCCCTGATGATCTCTGTTTTTGAGAAAGGGGGCTTCTTATTACAGTGAGAAGTGTGAATGAACGGGCTCCGGGAGAGGAGATCGGGACTGCTTTGCTCCTCCTGGTTAGCTCTCTCCAGACCCACCATGGGCTGGCCATCTACGTCCGCCCTAATGTTTATGGGTTGTGGTTTGTCCAAGAGGGCGAAACCACAAGCCCAAATTTGAACGATGCACCAAACCATGGCTTAACAAGATGCAGCAGCAAAATGCAAAGCAGCTGCAATCTCCTTTTTAGAAACTCAAAGGTTGGTGCAAAGCCATGATACGGGTTAGTGTGAAGTGTAAACCTCTTACTTTTTCGAGCTATTCATATGGAAATCTTAACCCCACGTGGCTGCTTTATGTTTCTTGCATATCTCCATGCTTTGTTGCCTATTTTTTTTGACATTTGCAATTTAATTCTGCAAATTTCATCTCACTGCACCTCCATGATCTCGTCGAGGGCTGTTTTCTTCTTCTTCTTCTTCTTTTCTTTCGATTGCTCTGAATTCTGAGGCGTTTCTTTCCGCTTGACTGTGGGTGCTGCTCCCGCCTCCTTCAGTGCGCTGGATCCAAGTGCGCTGAAAAAAGAGAACACAGGTGAACAATGCAAACCTAACCGGTCTACTCAGAAGCTAAAGGTAAAGGGACCCCTGACCATTAGGTCCAGTCGTGACCGACTCATCTCGCATTATTGGCCGAGGGAGCCGGCGTACAGCTTCCAGGTCATGTGGCCAGCATGACAAAGCCGCTTCTGGCAAACCAGAGCAGCACATGGAAACGCCGTTTACCTTCCCGCTGTAGCGGTTCCTATTTATCTACTTGCATTTTGACATGCTTTCGAACTGCTAGGTTGGCAGGAGCTGGGACCAAGCAACGGGAGCTCACCCCGTCACAGGGATTCGAACCGCCGACCTTCTGATCAGCAAGCCCTAGGCTCAGTGGTTTAACCACAGCGCCACCTGGGTCCCTCAGAAGCTAAGTCCTAGTGAATTCAACAGGGCTCACTCTCAGGTAAGCGGGGCTAGGCCTGCAGCCTTAAGACTGCAAGCTTTCTCACAGAAACATAACACTTAACAGGGGCTGCAAGGGCCCGCCTCCCTCTCCAAGCAGCAGCTTGATTGGCCCAGCAGAGTGCCAATCCCGTTGCCACTTAGGAACTCAAGTCCTGTGCTCGGGCATTAAATGCTGCTCTATACCTCTGCCTATCATGCTCGGTTCATTCAGTTCCCAAGTGAATAAGGGCTGGATTCAATAGAATTCTACTCAGACCTACTGGTATCAATGAGCCTATGTTAGGTATTCCTATTAATTTCAATTGGTCTACCCTGAGTATGGATAGCATTGGATACAATTCTATGGCCTGGATCAAGCATAGGCAAACTTGGCCCTCCAGATGTTTTGGGACTACAACTCCTGCCATCCCCTTGCTAACAGGACCAGTGGTCAGGGATGATGGGAATTGTAGTCCCAAAACATCTGGAGGGCCGAGTTTGCCTGTGTCTGGCCTGGATTCAACAAACATGGCAGTAGAAGGCAATACAAGGGCTTTTGCCAGCACATCAGGGCTGAATGATCACAAGAGCATGATGTTGAATTTCTCCCTGTATTTTCAAACCACCCCTCCGATTTCTGGTCAAGAATCAGGAAACGAAGGTTGGCGATGGTGCGACTGGGTTTAGGAGTGTTAAGAGCCCACAATGACATGAAATGAAGTTATGGAAGGAGTCGGGGAGATGGACAGGAGGTGTCTTGAAATTCCACCCCTCCAGCACTGACCCGTATTCTGTGCAATGCTGAAGGCTGACACCTGTTCCAGATTTTTTAAAGGAAAGCAGAAGCTGGCAAGATTGCCATGCCGGGAAGCAACTCCCAATCCCAAAGGTTGTTTTCCTTCCTCTGAGGTGTGAGGGGAGAGGCAGAAAAGTCAGGTAATGGGGGGCAGCCTCGTGGAACAAACCTTTTGACTGGCAAAATATTCACAGTCCGAATAAGGGCAGATGAGAAACAAAAAATGCAGACTGGAAACACACTGACCTGGCTTTGGAATGAGACGCTGTTGAAGTGCTTGCTCCTTTGCACAAATTAAATACCACTGAAATAAAGGGAAAAAAGATGTTCCCTCTTATTTTATGGTCTCCAATCTCATGCTTGCCAATTGGTTCCCGCAAAAGCCTTGCCTGGGGAAATCACAGGGTTACATATCCATTTACCTTTCTCCTCCTCGTTTTCTCTGTTCAGTTCTGTGTAGACTGGTTCTCCCTGCGACAGGATAACAGAGCAACTTCAGGGCTTAGTACACCACTGACAAACACAAGCCAAAGCAGTGCTGGGAGTTTAAACTTAACAGTGACAGAGGATGAAGGAGGGAAGTTAAGCAAGACTGTACAGACCAAGTGGAGCTCTTTTAGAGAGCAGGTGGCTTTTGGGCAGATGAAAGTGGCAAGATCTGCAGCAGGTTGAGGACGCATTGGGAATCAAGGACAGGAAGACAGGAATGATGGTGGATGTTGCCACCAACCCAGGAACCACTTGCCAGTGGAGCAGAGCAACTATGCTACCGTGTTTTCCCTTTTTTAAGACGTAGTCATAATATAAGCCATGGCAGGATTTGAAAGCTTTTGTAAAATATAAGACATACCCCGAAAATAAGCCATGCCGCCGCCTGCCAGCGCTGGGCACGGGAGGAGAGCAGGAGACTGATCAGCCACTGCGGCATCGCGCTGCCAGAGACTCGCAGCCACTGAGGAGCTTGCGGGCGGCTCTCGCCTTGCCGTCCTTTCTCCCGCTCCCGGGGGAGACGCAGCTTCCATCTCCCATTGCCAAGGAAACGGCCCAGGGGAGAGACACCAGAGCGGAGGGGCCGCCCGGCTGTTGCCACCGCCGAAAATGGCAATGCCTAGGGCCGCCTCCTCCACGCGCGAGATGAAGCTTGCAAACTCCTTGGCAAAAAGAAAGGTGTCCTGCAGAGCTCCAGATCGAGGAGGCGGCCTGCGGGGTCAGCACCGCTCAGCACCGCGCAGAGTGCCGGATCGAGGAGCCGGTCTGCAGAGTTGGCGCCCAGCAGTGCGGCACTGGATTGGGCTGGCGGTGCTTCGTGCGGAGCTGCTGGGCGCCGACCCTGCAGGCTGCTTCCTCGATACGGTGCTCCGCGCGGTGCTGCTGGGCGCCGACCCGGCAGGCCGCCTCCTTGATCTGGAGCTCTGCAGGACACCTTTCTTTTTGCCAAGGAGTTTGCAAGGAGTTTGCAAGCAGTTTAATGGCGCAGCCCTATCCCTGCACATTCGGAAGCGAGCCCTGGACTGCTCGAGGGGCCTTGCTTCATCTCATGCAAGGAGGCGGCGGCCCTAAGCATTGCAGTTTTCGGCAGCGGCAACAGCCAGGTGGCACGCGGGATCCGCGGGCGGGGGGCAGCCCCTCCACTCTGGCGTCTCTCCCCTGGGCCATTTCCTTGGCAACGGGGGATGGAGCAGGAGAAAGGGCGGCAAGGCAAGAGCCGCCCGCAAGCCCCAGCGCCGCAAGCTCCTCAGTGGCTGCAAGTCTCTGGCAGTGCAATGCTGCAGTGGCTGCTCAGTCTCCTGCTCTCTCCCATGCCCAGTGCCTGCGCAGCTGGGCGCCAACCCGGCAGGCCGCCTCCAGGATCCAGCAGCAGCAACGCTTACAGTATTTTTTTAAAAAAAGACACCCCCCGAAAATAAGCCATAGGCTTGTTTTCTTGGGTAAAATAAATATAAGAGGGTGTCTTAAAATCTGGGAAACACGGTAGCTTCCCAGCAGGTGGGTTACTGTTGCTTATCGGGAGGGAGAGCAGGGAGGTGGCGGGCAGGACAGCAAGGTGCAAAGGCACCACCAGGAGCAATAGATTCACTCTATCAGTGTGTCTGCAGCTCACCGGCTTTGTGGCTGCCTTGCCATCCCTGCAGCTTACCAAGAGAGAGGGAGGCAAGGCAGCAGGCAAGTCGATGTGCTGCAAATGCACTGGCAGAGCAAAGCTGGTGGCCCTGCTGAAATGTTTGCACCACGCCAACTCCTGCTGCTTACTGGTAAACAAGAAGACCCATCTATCTTATGAAGCTAGCAAAATAGCTCCGCCCCAGTTTGCGAGCCCCTTCTGCACCAACCAACCTCCTTCGGCATTCTAGTTACACCCAATGACCTTCGCGCATCGCAACTGATGGAAAAGAGCTTTGCAGACCTGCTCTTTCCCCTCCAAGCCTCTCCGGACTTGTTCTTCAATGAACCGGGCCGTTTTCTCTTCATCATCCAGGTCCTGTTTCTTTTTCTTCTCCTGCTCTTGCTGCCTACGGATCGTCTCGGGGTCTCGGTCGATATATTGGATGTACCAGCCTTTGGGAGTTTCGTCCACTTTGCAGAAGCCTTAAAAACACACAATGCAAGAGAATGGCTATGGTCGTTACAGAAACAAGAAACGGGAATATACGTCCAGGAATTGAGATTTGGGTGTCCTCCACACCCTTTTTCAGTCAATACAAAATTAGTCACAGGTTGATGCTGTGGCATGACAAGCTATCAAATCTCTGTTGCTGTATTAAAGAGAGCTGGGGTACTGTATTGGGGAATAAGGGAATGAGCCAAAAACCTCTACAGTAGTTCAAATCTCTTCTTAGTTACAAACCGAAGAGAGGGCACATAACCCTACTTTCAGCTGCAAATCAATTCCCTCTTCTCCCACACCTGACCATCTGCACTGTAAGATGGTTACAATCATATGCACTAGCCTGCCCCAACACGGTACCCTCCAGGATTTTTGGACTACAGCTCCCATCACCGCAAACTAGCACTCCCCAACATTCAAGGGTTATAAATCCATCTGTCTAGAGAAGGTCAAACCGTGTGAAGTCAAACCACTGTGTTAGCAGCACCGAAGTGACCTTCCCCAGGGCACAAGCCTGGGTAGTGTGTCTGGAGGTCCTGAGCTGCCCAGACGACAAGACCCCTTCTCTTGGCCTTGCTGCTGTAGTCCAAAGAAAAGCAGAGCAAGACATCTGGCACCAGCGTGGCTGCAGGAGTTGCCAGAAAGAGGCATACAAGGCGCTATCCAACCGTCTTAGGGACTCCGCTCCAGATTTGTGTAGAGTTTACCTCTCTTGAAGATATTTCACAAGGCAGCGGAGGTTTAGGATCAGAGTTTTCCTGCCCCTAGATGGGCTACTTTCTCAGGTTGATGAGCCCTCTCTGCTCCTCACTTCTCTCTACAACATGTGCAGAAACCGCCTTCTTGACCGTTGGACCCACTATTTGTCTCATCTGCTCAAACCATCAGAGCCTGTATTTGCATGTGGGGTAAATCCCTAACTCATTGAGTGCTTGAGACCCATCGGCTAGGCCATTACTTGCGCACTTTCAAACATACTGTCACAATCATTAAGTACTAGCAACTTGTTGCTGCTTTTTTAAAAAAAGAAAAAAGAAAAGAAAGATTAAGCCTGTGCCCAACTATCCATTATATGACACTGCTGCTTTGGATTAGATGAATTTGGAACAACTGAATGAAAAATAGAATAATTCACAACAGCAAAATAATGCTCTCAGACATTTTCAACACCAGAATTCCTAGATGTTTCTTGGATTCCTTTTTGGAAGCCATCCATTCACAAACAGAAGACAAAATTACCTTCTCTCCCTAGCCACTTGGTAAAATCCGTCAGAGTTTCCCACTGAGTAGCATTCATATGGATGTGTTCTCGGTGACTAATATATTCATTATATACTATATTATTGTGGACCCTCTTTGTTCCTAGAAGGAAAAAGAAATGCTCTTAATAACAGGTCTGAAGTTAGATAGAAAGCACTCTGAATTTTAAGAAATGTGGTTCTGTTCCAGCCAAGTGATTTACCAAATCTTCTTCTGAGAAGTTCTAAGAAATCATTCCGGAATTCCCTAGGGAAAAACAAAAGGGACAATTGCAGCAAATGTATGTCTGACCATATACATTAACAAAATTAGAATATGAAGATAACTGCTTCCATTTGTGTGCAAGTATGCTAGCTTCTGAGTAACACAGAACTCTTCCTCGGAAAGAGGCAGGATGCGACTTTGATCTGTTCATTATGCTGAAATTCTGGCACATGAACAGGAAGGTTACTTGGTCACAATCACTGAGGGGTAGATCAACCCCCCCTGGGGGAAGCCTCCACTATGCTCCAGTTTCATTCAACAACCATCCACATATTGGAAGTTCTTTGTATGTCCAAATCACCACACTGAAGAGGTTGTGTTGCTTGCTTAATTGTTTTCGTCCTGGTTTATAAGAGGGTTTTCATTTTCTTTTTTTGGAAAGTGTTTTAAAAGATTATGGATACAGGTCAAATCTACAAAAAAAAATGCAGAACCTTAGAACACTATGTAGGGAGAGTAAAGGGAGGGAATCATTCTGTGAGGCAAGCTGAAAAACATGCACTGACCAAATGACTTTCCTAGCATCACACTGAATTCTGTGATATGCGTTTGTATGATTATAATATATAGCAGGCATATCCAACAGGTAGATCGTGATCTACCGGTAGATCACTGGACATCTGTGGTAGATCACTGATAGATCACTGGCTCCCCCCAAAGAAGCTCAACAACTTTGGCTCCCCTAAACAACTCTGACCTGAACCCCTAAAAAACGGGACTTCACCTTCCTAAAAAAAATCTCAACAACTTTGAGCTGAACCCGCCAAAAGGGTGTAGATCACTGCCAATTTTTAACTCTGTGAGTAGATCGCTGTCTCTTCGGAGTTGGCCACCCCTGATATATAGCAATAATTAACAAACAGCAGTAAAAACAGTGCCAATATATTGGCCAAACTCACTCTGAAAAATAATCCATGAATTGCTGAGGATCTTCAGACGCCAGCAGCAGCTGCCGCTGGTGAGATTCGGACATGCAGTGACATTTAAAGCCATTCTAGGGGGGAAACAAGATGGTTGTACTCAAACATGACAAGCAACTTGCATTAAAAAAACCACAATAAAACTTTAGGTGGAAATGCAAAATGTGTGAAGCTTTTTCCTTAACCATTTTCCGGAAGGACGTTGCTTATGTACCCAGGCAGAAATATTTTAGGTTACTACTACTACTACTACTACTACAGTAATTGAATTTATATATCACCCTATACTCGGGGGTCTCAGGGTGGTTCACAGGATATCATTATTATAGTATGCTTATTAAAGGTCCATACTGCCCTTCATCCAAATATCACAGGGCAGTTTACAACATAAAACACAAAACACAGAAATACACACCATAGTAACAAAAACAATAACCCCCACCTTCACAGATACAGTTTAAAAGGCCGTAGATGATTTAATTAGCCAAAGGCCGTAATGGTATAAGTTCCAAGGGCGCATGGTATCCTAAATTATCAGAGATATTTAACCTGAGCGGATTTCCAAAGCATATCTTACTCAAGAACAACTCCAGAAGATACACAAGAGTCCTTTCTTGCAAAGGTGATGAACCATTAATGTCAAGCAGAGCCCCCCGTATCCAGGGGCAATGTACCTGCGAAGCTTCACCTGCCGGCCAGTTGCTTTTTAAATGATGCGGCTTTTCAAATGTTTGTGGGTGGGGATATGCTTCATTTTCGTTTCTGCTTTTGTTATGTATTTTTTGCGTTCTCACTTTGTATTTTCTTTTTTCTGTTCTGAACCGCCCTGGGATATTCGGGCAAAGGGCGGCAAATATATGCTGCGCCTGGCTATGGAGGCTCTACTGGGCACCCTTCCACACAACACCCCCCCCCCAAAAAAACCTTCCTCTCTCACCTCATCCCGGCACTGCTTCTGGCACATCTGGCAGTACCAGCGCAGCTTCTGCAGCCCCTTCGACTTGATGCGGTTGGCGATGGCCTTGGGGCTCAGGAAGTCCGTCTTCCCCATGGCGGCGGCGGCGGTGGAGTAGCAGGGCAGCAAGCAAGCAACAATCCGGAGCCGCTTCCGGGTTCTTCCCCCACACACAACCCAGAAAAGGACAGGAAGCGGAAGTGACGAATACAACAAACCTTCATGCCCCTAGAACGGGGGCGACGGAAAGTCTAGAGGAGTAGACAGACGCCGACTTCCGCTTCGATTTTTGGAAACAAGGGCGGCAGAAATAAGGACGGCAACAGTTGCTGCAGTAGAATCAGATGCGTTTTTTTAAAGACGATGCTAGAGCATGCGGAGTTTTTTTAAAAAAATAATTGTTATTGTGTGATGTACAGTCACACTCAAAGCAGACCCGTTGAAATAGAGGGGTTTAAAGAAAGCTGCCCATTCATTTCAATGGGGCCTGGCCTTGATACGGCTCAGTTGCATTGTTACAGCAATTCTTGTAATTATTATTATTATTTGCTAAAAGCAGTGGCAAACAGCTCATCTATATATCTATCAAATGTATTTAGTATACATACATTTGACGTTAGCCGCTCTGAGCCCGGTTTTGGCCGGGGAGGGCCGGGGTATAAATAATAATAACTATTAATATATCTTTCTCATATATATATATATATATATATATATATATATATATATATATATATATATATATATATATATATTGGCGATCACTCGTAGCCGAGTAAGATTGTCTTCAATAAACACGGTTTTAACAATGGGTCCTTAAGTCATAGAATCATAGAGTTGGAAGAGACCACAAGGGCCATCCAGTCCAACCCCCTGCCAAGCAGGAAACACCATCAAAGCATTCCTGACCGATGGCTGTCAAGCCTCCGCTTAAAGACCTCCAAAGAAGGTCTTTAAGTGACTGTGGAGACCAATTCTGGCTCCACACGTCCTTCCACAGAGGGGACATTGGTTTCCAGGCGGGAGATGATCATGGTGTGGATTTGCTAAGCGTGCCTACTTCTTAGCACGTTTCTCCCTTGCATCCTGAGATCAAGTGTCTTCGAAGCCCATGTCACCTTTGGTAAAGGCTGTTCTCCAACTGGAGCGCTCGCAGACCAGTGTTTCCTAGTTGTCAGTGTTTATACTACATTTTTAACGATTTGCCTTGAGAGAGTCTTTAAACGTCATTTGTTGACCACCAGCATTACGCTTTCCATTTTTAAGTTCGGAATAGAGTAGTTGCTTTGGAAGACGATCACACACACACACACACACAAAAAAAAACATTTGATAGATCTGCGCATCTATAGCTATATCTAGTGTATTTAATCTATATAATATATATCTATATATTGTATCTAATGTATTTATACATTATATCCAATACACGCACACGTACGTAAAATGTGTTCATATACTCTTTCTCCAAAATATATTTATGGACCATCTCTATGGATCACCGGGGAAGGGCGCCGCTCTCGCCCCTCATCTCTATGGTCCACCCCTGAGGGGTGTAAGTGGTTAAACCGTAGAGTCCGTAAAACCCGACCGGTTTGCCCTTGTGGCGGACCATAGAGACAAACGTAGAGCGAGACTCCAAGTTCCGGCGCCCTTTCATCCGGAAGCTGTCCTTCCCCCCGGCCTTCCGTGGCCTTCTCCTCCTTACCATTCGCCCCGTGCCCGAGGTGCAGCTCTTGCGGCGCATGCGTGGTAGGGACTCTCTGACCTTCAAGCCGCCGGGTCCGGGCGGGCAGCGCGCGAGGGAAGGAAGGGCCGCGTCTGGAGGGGGAGAAGAAGAAGGGAGGCCGCAGGCGGGGAAGGAAGGAGACGAGGAAACGCCAACGCCGCCATGCTGTCCCGGGGAGCCGCCTTCGCCGCAGCCCTCTCGCAGCCGCAATGGTAGGTGAAGGGGAGAATGGGGGAGGGCACTCTGCACATGCTCAGAGTTCCCACGAGCCACGGTTGACACCTGACATCATTTTGCTGCTGCTATTATTATTATTATTATTAAGCGGCACAGATATGTCCAGTTCAACCTTCCAATATCTTCCCTCAAGGTTACAATTATTTATATTGCAGGCTGCTAATTGCATTTTCTCGTCAGAATGCAAAAGAAAAGAAAAAAGCACCTGGTCTGTGAAGCTCAACCTGCATCCTCTTCTTTTCCTCTCCTCTCCACATCCTGGGGAGGGGGAGCGTTTATAATTATCTTTCAATTTGTTCCCCCCCCCCCGGCTTTTGCTGTTGCACTGCAATGCTTAACCTGCATTATTTCCACCACTTAAACTGCATTCTTTTCATTGCCGGCCAGTCTAAGGAGTGCAGTGGGGTGGCGCACCCGTATATCTGCGCCAAATGTCTCTTTTCCCTTTGCCTTCCTGCAAAAGGAATGCCAGGGTTGCCCCACTCCAGTCAAGGTTTCTGCCCAGTCGTTTTGGCATGGGTTGTCCGCTTACCAGCTTGTTTTTCAGCCTCCTTGCTTGGCTCTTTATAGTGGGACTCTAGTTTTCTCCCTATAGCAAGCAAAATGTTGCAGTGTGCAGTATTCCTAGTTCAGCACGTCAGCTGCTTCAGTCCCATAACAGCAAAGCACCAGTGCTTTGTGACTACTGAAACTCAGGCTGCCTTGGCGGGGATCCCCCCAATAGATTTATATATTTTTGTACATCTGCCAACTTTGGGGCTTTCTCGTGCCTGCTGGTATCTGCCTCTCATGTATAGATGAGGCTGTTTTGGTTGCATAGGATTTGGCACCCAAAAAATGAGTTCACTGTTGGCATGTATATGAATATGATAAATATATGCAGGCCATTCTCAGCTTACACTGGGGTTACAATCCAGGGATAGCAGCTAAAGCCAAAATCACATATAGTCAAAAAAACATTGGGTTCAATGGCAGGTGTGATTGCCAAAGTCTTTCTCCCCAGATGCCTGCTCGCTTTATTATTATTATTGCCAAGTACCACCTGCGAATTTAATTATTTTTTGGTACCCACACCAGTTCTTTAGGTCGTCAGATGTGCCTCTGAACCCAGAAAAGCTGTGAATTACTGTTCTACCAGCGGAAAATAACATTTAAAGAAACAAAGTATTTGTTTTGTGTTTAATTTTTCAGGGTCCAAGTCAGGAATATGGCAACTTTGAAAGACAGTAAGTATTCCGTTCTATATGCATACCCTGAAATGTAAAAAAACTACTGCAGAGAAGGTAAACCTGTGATCTTCTAGGTGCTGTTCATCTCCTCCTGTCAGCACAGACAGTGGTCAGGGGTGATGAGAACTGTAATCAAACATCTGGTTATTCATCCCTGCACTGGTAGATTTGGCTGCATAACACCAATGCTCTACAGATGGGTTGATTTTAACTTGTTACAGAGACTAGTGCTCAGTTAGATCCTTTTTTAATGCTACTTTTTCTCAGTGTCTCTTTGAAATCATCCTTTTGTTCATTCACTCTCATCTGTGCAGTTACCCGGCGTTTAAAGTCCATCAAGAACATCCAGAAAATTACCAAGTCCATGAAAATGGTTGCTGCAGCAAAGTATTCCAGGGCAGAGAGAGAGTTAAAGCCTGCCAGAGTTTATGGAATCGGGGCATTGGGTAAGCAAAGTTGCCTCTCTTGTGGCTGATTTTGCAGTAGTAGCTTTTAAATCATGGGGGGTGGGGATTTGGGGGGTGGGGTGGGATAATTTTCTGACCTATAACTTTCTGATGAACTACTTCTAAGTAGACTTGCAAATCATTTTTAAAATCTGCATTTACTCTGGACCATTGGAATCGATGATATGTTAAATTAGCTCAAAAGTTTGATTTTTCTATATATCTATAAACCCCTGGTCCTTTAAAGAAGAGATAAAAAGCCTGCCTATGGTCCTCCAGATGTTAAACTTCTTCCAGCCATAACCAGCATGACCGGTGGCCAGATGTTGGGAATTGTGGCTAAACAACATCTGGAGAGCCACAGGTTCCCTACCTCCTTTCTTGTGTACTTTTATATATTGCTTCACACATTTAGAGATGCCCTAAAGTGATTTACAATAATAAAATGCAAAACTCATAAACAATTCAAGAAAATGATACCAATATAAAATACAGTACCAAGTTTTCTTTTAAAGAAAGTACAATCATGCCTCATGTTACGTCTGCTGCAGGTTACGTCTTTTCAGGTTACGGAGGTGCCGAACCTGGAAGTCCCAGAACGGGTTACTTCTGGGTTTGGAGCATGCACAGAAGCGCTAAATCACACTTTGCCGCATGCACAGAAGCGCTGGATTGTGTCACGCGTGTGTGCAGACGCAGCGCTTCAGGATGCGGCCTTTTCATGTTGCAAACAGGCCTCCGGAACGGATCCCTTTCGCAACAAGGGGCACCACTGTAATCTAAAACAGCATTAAATACTTATTGTTCTAAATAAATTCAAACTTCCAAGCCAAATTCTACACCAAGAGAAACTGAATTCAACAGCCTCCATAAATGTATGGAAATCAAGCATATTTGCATGTATTGGATTGTTCCTAACAAAGTTGCCCCATTAGTGCAAAGATGTTTGGGAACCCCCATAAGTGGGTGGGGGTGTGTGTGATGACATGGCAGGAGAGGAAATGAATTTGAAGTTATGTTGTGCAAGCGTCACCAAAGAACTTCGTTGGATACAAGCCATTGTAATTTTACATTGTTTAAAGTATTTCTACTACAAGGGGTTGGTAAGAAAATATTCAAGATGTTGAACCACCTACCCCTACACTATTAGAAATACTTCTGAGCCCCCTTTGGTTTTAAACACTTTGCTAGGTATTGCTCACACACTCGAGAACACTGTATTCTGACATTGACATATTCTGTGTTTGTGCGGAAAATACCTTGCACTCTTTTTGTCCTTGATTGCGTAAAGTGTCTCTCCTGCAGTTACTAGGGGTGCAACACTCCCTTCATGCTGATGGAAGCATGTAGGCTGTGACTTAATCTCAAATGGTATGTGCTGCAGTTTTGCTAACTCAAACACTGGGTCGTCAACAAGCTTTCAAAATGCAGAAAAGTAAATATCATGCTGAAGAAGCTTATAGTTTCTGTTGCATGATCGTGATCCACCCATTGGAATTTGATTAAGTAACAGAGGTGGTGGAGCAGTATTTCTTGTGGTTCTTAGTGGAAGTACTGGAGTTCATAGAATCTTAGAGCTGGAAGGGACCCAAGGGTCATCTAGTCCAACCCCCCAAAATGCAGGTACCTCAGCTAAAGCATCCATGACAGATGGCGGGAAGGAAGGAAGTTCTACCACGTATCTTTGATGCCACTGTGTTTCGATGGCTGCTAATGATGCCTGCTGTTGGCTGTGTCCCCTCTTCTCTTTACTAGCTCTTTATGAAAAAGCAGAAATTAAGGCCCCCGAGGACAAGAAGAAGTACCTTATCATAGGGGTGTCTTCCGATCGTGGCCTCTGCGGTGCTATCCACACTTCTGTGGCTAAAAATATCAAGGGCCAAGTCGCCGCCCTCACAGATGCGGGTAAAGAGGTCATGGTAGTCGGAATCGGTGACAAGCTGAGAGGCATACTTCAGAGGTAATGGGAAACAGCATCCCTTTCCTTGAATTTGAACCTTGCTCTCCACTGGGGTTTTTGCATTAATCCCAAAGGCTGTAATGAGCTTCCTTCTGAGAAAGCTTAGGAGCAACTGAATATGCTCAGAATTGTAATGTAAGGCAGTGATACTTACCCGAAGGCTGCTGAGGGCGAGCTGATGTGTAGGATGCATTCGACAGGATCATAGGATCATTGCAGCTACATTTAAGGGCTAAGGCTTAATTGCTCAGAAGCTGGAAGGTCGAGGCAGGTTTAAGCCCCAGAATATAGTGGATGGTGAAAAGGATGGAGGTGCTCAGTGGGCTGGAATACAAAAAGAAAAGGGGAGGGGAACTGGGGGGGGGGGAGAGACAGGACCACCTTGGTGATGGTGCCAACACGGGGGGTTGCCCAGTCGGTGCTAACCTGTGACAGGACCTTTTCAGTGGTGGGTCCCCAGTTGCACAATGCCATCCCTAGTGGGGAGCATCTGTCTCCATCATCATCATTAACTTTCAGTAGGTATTCGTAAACATTCCTGTCTATGCCGTCGTTTCAGTAAGGGAGAATCACACTAGCAATGGGTGCAGCCCTCATTAGCTGCTGCATTTATGAGCCAGGGGAAGTTTCTGGGCACTTCTCAAAACCAGCCCCGTATAGAACACATTGCAGCTGGGTAATAACTCGTGTGTTTCACTGTGGCAGGGTCTACTTTACATGCGGGCTCGTTTTAATTTTAGGACACACAGCAAGAACTTCTTGTTGAACTTCAAGGAAGTGGGAAGAAAGCCTCCCACCTTTGGAGATGCATCGGTCATTGCCCTGGAACTGCTGAATTCTGGATACGAATTCGATGAAGGAGCAGTCATCTATAATCGGTTCAGGCAAGAGAACCTGCAGAATTTAAAACATAAATTCCATCATTTCCAAGGGGAATAAAAGAATTGGGTGGGGAGAAATCAGTAGATTAGAATATAGTTTAGCGTTTTAATGTGGGTTTAATTCTGCTTGGTAGCTCCAGGTACCACCAGGATAATAGAGGAAGTTCTGCATGCTGCTTAAGTGTGTCTGGATTTTAACATTTGGCAGGCAGATATTCTCGAGCCATGTCACTAAAACTGTTCAGCAGAGCTTTCTATTTCTTTTAGGTCCGTCATCTCCTACAAGACAGATGAGAAACCCATCTATTCTCTTGAGACTGTTTCTGGTGCTGGTAGGTAGAATTTGGCTAGTTAGTGGAGTAAACAATTGTATTTTTAGGGGCACTTCCCTCTTGTGTGTTATTGCTTCTTGTGCTGATTAAAGTTTGTGTTTCTATAACTGCTTAACTGCAAAAGGCCAAACCATTGTCCTCATCTATCACACTGTGTGTAGGAAGCAAAGAATTTTGGTCTAAAATTATCAATGCTGTATATAGACACATTATTATTATTATTATTATTATTATTATTATTATTTACTGTTAATTGCGTTGTTTGCCTCTTACTTTGCTTTTTAAAAGGCAAGATTGGAGCTAACAGTGTGCAAGTGCCAACTGAACTTTGTAAAATAGAAATTGCTTGTAGCTGGAAAGCTAAGGATTTCCTGAGTGTTTTTCTTTTTTTAAAAAAAAAAGCTGATTGCTAATCTACAGTTGTTTTGAAATTCCATCATATATGCGCTTGGCTTGCTATTACTGTATCTGATAAATGTTAACTAATAAAGCACCTATATCTTTCTGCTTCATTTTTCAGAAAGCATTAGTATCTATGATGATATTGATGCAGATGTCCTGCGAAACTATCAGGAATTTACATTGGCGAACATCATCTTCTACTCATTAAAGGAGTCTACTACTAGTGAGCAAAGTGCAAGGATGACTGCCATGGACAATGCCAGCAAGAATGCCTGTAAGGAACTCTGCATGCAGTTTACAGTGTACTGTGATAAGTTAGCAGCAAAAGTGGAAACTACCAAAATTTAGATAAGAGTCCCAGTGGAGAGCAGGCAAGATTCTGTTTACATACCAGCTGAAATAGCTGCCTTTTAGTTACAGTGGAACCTTGGTTCCCAAACTTAATCTGTTCTGGAAGTCCATTTCAAAACCAAAGCATTCCAAAACCGATGCATGCTTTCCCATAGAAAGTAATGCAAAACGGATCAATCCATTCCACACTTTTAAAAACAACCCCTAAAACAGCAATTTAACATGAATTTTACTATCTTAACGAGAGGACCATTGATCCATAAAATGAAAGCAATAATCAATGTACTGTACTATAAAATAAATAAGACAGTATTGTAGATGATAAAAAGTAAAATAATTCCCCCCCCTTACGTGCACCGATGATAGTTATTGTTTGGATGGGAGGCTTTTATCCATTTCCACAGTCACACAATCAATCAGTAGCTGAACTGGGTCACACAGTCACAAAAATGAAGTCACAAGCCATAGTCACAAGTCCCATAAAACGAAGAACAAGTCACAGCCAAAAAAACAAAAATGCCACACAAACAAAAATGCAAAAAATAACAAAAACAAAAGCTCCAAATATCACCTCTTGTGTTGTGTGGGTGTTTGGGACTCAACAGCCAACAGACTCAACAGGAAGCCTCTGATTAGCAGCAGGGGACTCAAATTACAAATGGAACACACTCGAGGAAGTGGAACATGTTCAGCTTCCAAGGCAAAGTTCACAAACCAGAACACCTTTGCAGCGTTCTGTTTTCAAGTTGTTCATAAACTAAGTTGTTCTAAAACCAAGGTACCGCTATTTACAAAAAGACCTTGACTTTGTTCTAAGACAAGCCTACAGCTTCAGTCCTAGGCACACCTTACTTGGGAGTAAGCGCCATTGAACTTAATATGACATGATTCTGAGTGTTGTAGATAGGACTGCATGGCACTCGCCTGAGGACTAAGTTCATTATTAAATGAATAATGGAAAGCGATAACAGAAATTGTTGTGGATAGACAGTTGCTGGTAGAATCCTTGATGCTGTACCCTTTCATATTCAGCGATTCGCAATATTTACAAAATTTCAAGTTTAAAGTAACTGAAGTCCTTGGTTATGAGCAAGCTAAAAAGTGGATTATATAAGGTACTCAAAATGCTTCCTTACTTAAAACTGGCGGGCAAAGTAAAATGGTTGAGTAGCTTAAGATTTATTGATACTTTTGTCGTTGAACTTCTCCCGCCTCCCTTTCTAGCTGAGATGATTGACAAGCTGACTCTGACATTCAACCGCACCCGCCAAGCTGTCATCACCAAGGAGCTTATTGAGATCATCTCCGGTGCTGCTGCTCTGTAAGTATTGGCATACAAGTTTCTAACCTTTAGGCGTTTTGTTCCATGCGGTTGAATGGGGCAGCAAATTTTCCATTTGTGCTTTAAAAAAATCAGTGATCAGTGCATGGCACAGTTTGGCACCACCCCCTCCTTGTTAATTCCAAACTTACAGCAGTGGTTGTTGGCTAATACTGAAGTTTTCTTGCAGGATATTGCTTTTCTCTGTGTCCTGCACCTGAGTTGATGCACATGTATTTTTTGGAAGGGTGCTTTTTAAGGCTGCATGCAAACCACATTGCGTCCAAGTTCCCATTGTTAGGTCCTGGGTGGGTGAGGAAGAATGGAGAGGAACCCTGCTTGCCTTTGGCAAGACAACAAATAAGAACAGAATGCAACAGCCTTCAGTGGTCTTTGCTCCCCAGCAACTTACATTCAGTGGTATGCTGCCTTTGAACACAGCGACTCCATGTAACCATTATGGTTAATAATCATTAGTTGGATGGCTGTCAGTGGCTGTCTCCATCTCTTGTGGCAGTGAATTCCCTATGTCGGTTCTATGCTGACTTAACCTTTTTTTTCCCTGAAAAGCTCAGTCTGCAGCTTTCCTTTGGAGCAAGCTCTCTCCACAGAATGCAGAAATGCATCTTCAGCATGCCTTGAAATCATGCAATTAAGCTGGAGAAAAATGGCATTTTGTATAATGGAAAGCAATTGTGACTTTAATCCATGTGTTAATCAGTATATCTCTTCAGCTGATCTGACTTCCAACAGTGCTTTTGCTATGCATTGCATGCTTTGCCTTAATTTACATTGCTGATTGCTTCACTGCATGTTTTTGTGTGTTGTTTTTTTACCATTCCACAACTAGGAACTAAGGGGTAATCAGAAAGTGAGAGTCTTCCAAAGTCAACAGGTAAAGTGGTGCTGGAAAATAGATGTTAAGGGTGGTGGAAAAAAAATAGAATGTAGTTTAAGTATTTAGGATGTTTGTTTTAGAAGTTTTATGAATGTCTGGTATTGCATGAATAATTGCATCCTGCGAAATTTTGCTTAAAATCAATCCATGCATTTGGCAGAAATGAAATCAAAGTGCAATGTGTTTCTAGACAACACGAGAGATATATGATGGAAGGGTGTTGTAGAGACATGTTTGATAGTATCTTTAACTGTGTAGTTTCAAATGTTCTGGAAATACTACACTGCAGTTGTATTTAAAATTCCATAGCAATATGTTTAGTTGTCTCATCCTTGAGGTGGGATTCTCAGTGGAGTTCAAAAAATTACTGGGTTGCAAATAACCGAAAGGCAGTTTCTTGCTTCAAGATAGTCCTGCCTCATCTTTTCCCAACTCATGAAGCCTGTGCTAAAGTGTCTGCAAAGTGGGAGTTTAGAAAGTGCCTTGAGGAAACAAGCAGCAAAGTTTCAAGCAGGTGGTCTTTGGTCATGGCATTTACAATGACCACGTTGCACAAAGGCAAAGGATTTCCTTCAGATCAGGCTGGTCTTTGAAGTATAGGAGTATCTGCTGGTATATTTCCACAGTTACTTTTTATGGGTTACCTTTTGCTAAGGACTGTCACCCAATTCCAGAAACAGAAATGAATTAACCACAATCATCTCTTAAATCTGCAGACATTTTCATATGGCAATACCTTTGACAAAAAAAAAACCCCACATATATTATGTCTCTTCTGAGATGATGCCTTCCAAAAAAAATTAGTTGCATAAACATTTATATTAACAACAACAACTTTATTGTACTGTACAATGCCTTGTATACAGCTTAAAAGGTTCAATAGACCGGGATCAGTTTGATATAAATACTGCTTCCCTAGCTTAAATTACTTATTAGGCCCATTGCATTCTAGGAATGCTTTACAGTGGTGTTGTGGTCTGTTTAGAATTTTAAAAGTGAAACTTTTAAAAAAGGACTAACACAGCAAGGAGAAAATGAGAAGCCGTTCAGGTTCTGCAGCAATTTAGCAATTAGTAAACAAAGCTGCAGATTCCGTCAGAGTGACATTCAAACTTCCCTTAATGCAATGTTTTTCTCTTTAGGTAAAGAAGAAAAGCTGTTCTGGCAAGCAGTTTATCCCGCTTCCTTTCTAGAGAGACAAAATTACTGGTCTGTCATTCTGTGAAGGATTTTCAGGCAAAGAATCCCAACTGTTTGTAAATCATATTATAATAAAGTCCTACATGAAAAGAGCTGGCATGGTTCTTTGGGTATGTGGAACTGGGGGTGGCTGGACTGCAATACAAGTAAACAACAGAGTCTTATGCTCTCAGCCAGCATGCCAGTCTCATTAAAAACATTCTTCAAACACCTTGAGAGAGGGGTGTGTGTGTGTGCAAAAGCCTCTTTGATGTAAATGAGAGCTGTGCACAATTATGGTAACATCCAAAATCTCTCCGTTGTAAGTTGGAAAAAACTTTGTGAAATATTTTGATGTTAAGGTATTACAGCTTCAATCCTAAACTTGGTAACCTGAATCTGCCCACCTGTCAAATCACCTGATGTCACAATGAAGCTGGATGACCAGTCGTCACTTTTTTGGTGAGGCTGGAGCTGCCCCTACAGATGAAGATTTTTGAAGCCGGCAATTCAGAGGAAGAATCGGGAAATCGATAAGCATGCTCCCAATCTGTTACATGAAGAGGTTGGAGCTTTTGAACTCGGCGCTGCCTTCTGTTCCCATGCGGGGCTCTAGAGAAAGCCACCAGATTCTAAAAGTGTAGACCTCTTGATGCAAAGGAAGAATAGGGAGCATGTTAGCTTCATATCATATGATGGCAGGTGTGGGCAACGTGGTTGTGGTTTGCAGTCCAAGCCCTGAGACTTGCTGGGCTAAATTAGGGCTATGGGGGTAAAGGTTCTGCACTAGAACAGGAAGCGAAAACGTGTAACCTTCCAGATGTGGTTGGACTCCAACTCCCATCAGCCCCAGCCACCTTGGCCAATGATTGAGAATGATGGGAGTTATTTTTATCCGGCAATATCTGGAGGGCAACAGGTTCACCAGCTGTGCCCTAGGATGAAGACAATGCAATAAGTAGGTTAGATGTTCTCACGCTCCTTCCCTATGTTCGATATACACCTCAAGCCACAGATTCTCACTGAATATCGTTATGGAAGCATGGGAATGGCTAATATAGATATAAAATTTGCACCATGTTACAGTTTTAAGAGAAAATTATATGAAGGTGTTATATAGATGGTAGACAGGCAAAAATGTACAGTATAAACCAAAATTGAGTAAGTGTTGGAAATGTAAAGAGAAAGGTACATTTTTTCATATGTGGTGGTCTTGTAATAAGGTTAAAACTTACTGAGAAATTATATATAATGAATTGAAAAAAGATGTTTAAGATAACATTTGTAAAAAAAAAAACCAACTAAACCAAAAGCTTTTCTCTTGGGAATTATAGAATCAGAACTACCTAAACAGTATAGAAATTTATTTAGCTCTGACATCTAGAATACATCAGTGCTGTATACATTTAGCAAGAAGAAATACCATATTTTTCCGTGCATAAGACTGTTTCTTTCCTAAAAAATAATGTCCAAAATTTGGGGGCGTCTCATACGCGGATAGATCTCCCATTTTCTTAAATCAGAGTCCCCCCAAATAGGTGGTGTCTTCTACATTGGGGGTGTCTTATAGACAGAAAAATACAGTACTTAGTCCAACTGAGGGCCATTTCACAAACTACCAGGCACTTACCGTTGAACATTTTGACTTCACCCCTAAAGGCGTTATCCTCCATTGTCTCCTGAGAAAGACTTGATACCAACCTTTCCAGCTATATACAGTACAAGCCTTCCCCAACCTTGTGCTGTCCAGAGCAGTGGTTCCCAACAGGTGGTCCGGGGACCCCCAGGGGTCCGCGAGCTATGCCAGAGGGGTCCGCAAGATGCTATTAGAATAAAAAATATATTAAATATATTTCGTATGATAACAGATTTTTTGTTTTGGCCGCTTCCTGCATGAGCAGAGTCTAGCGCAAAACTAGAATTAGATAGAGGCAGTAGTTCTGCTGTATGCCGTTAGGTGGCGCTTTACAAACACTACTGTTTTGCAAAGAGGCAGCGCGCGCATTCTACTAACGCTCACCTCCCCAAGATGCTTTGCGCGCGTCGGCTTCATTTGTGCGCTACTGCGCAGGTACCCTGTCTTCTCCATTCCCCTCCCTCCTCCCTGGCGCACGCTGCCTCTTTGCAAAACAGTAGTGTTTGTAAACAAAGCACTGTTTTTCGCGGAAGCTACAGTTCGTGTAGTTAAAAATGGACCGTTGGTTAAAAAGTGGTTCATCTCATTAAGAACTGAAAATTAAAACTAACTGTATACTGATTGAGTACTCTGTTGTAACTGTAAAAAACGTATAAATATAAAATATAAAAAGACTCTTAATTTGGCTCTCACTTTTTAATTTTAGGATTAGGAATTAATGGGGGTCCTTGTCACAATAGCGGCTCGATGAGGGGTCCTCGAGAAAATTTTGTTGGGAACCCCTGGTCCAGAGGTTTGGAGCTACATCTGTTATCCCTGACTTGGTCATTGGGGCTGGGGCTGGGGATCTGTGGCAAGATTGGGGGTATATATGGTCCTTCAGATGTTATTGAACCACAGCTTCCATAATACTTGGCCTTGTTGGCTGTGGTCGATGGAATCTGGAACTCCAGGAGATCTGCAGGTTTGTTATTCTTCATCAGTGTGCTATTATGAAACATGTGACATTCATACTATGTCTTGACATTTATGTCTGACCATTGTATGAAGTGATCCATGGTTATTTGCAGTTAGGGGGAATAACAGGTGTCAGTAATAAATAACACTGAGTAAGTGAAGTTGACTCTTTATTAGAAGAAATAAGGTCTGCCCAGGGGTGCCAGGCCTAAGGAGCATGGCGACTCTTCTCAGTAGGTCTTGCAGTTGTAGAGGCTGAAGGTCCCTGCCTTCCGACAGCTGCCTAAATCTTCACTGGATTCTTCCCAAGTAATCTGAGACTATGCCAACATGGCTGCCTCTGCTCCTCCCTCTTCATACCTTCTTCCCTTGGCGGTTCCCCAGCTGGTGCCTCCCACCATTCCTTGGCATTTAGCTGGACCATGACAAGTTTGGGATCAGAAAGTTTCCCTTTTACCTCTCAGGTAATCTGTTCTATCCTTCTGGCCTTAGCACTGAGCTCTGTAAACTGCTGTCTGGGCTGCAGCATTTCAGCAGGGAATGAATGCTTACCCCTGTTAAAAATTACATTCTACATTTTTTAGAAAATGGCATGTCGGGAGTTAAGTCTAGGCTTGAACCCTTCTTGATATGGTACTGTAGTTTTCTATGTACAGGGAGTATATCTTTTATAGGGAAGAGTATTCAGCCATGCAAAGGTCCAAGTGGTATAGCCTAGAGCCCTAGACTAGTGGGGTGCTGTGGAATTAACTAGAAGTGAGGGGCAGAGGGGCACTGGAGGTGTAAATGACTATCTTGACTTCAACAAGTTTGTATCACTGAATCAAGCTAACCAGTTTTGTTGAATTAATCAGCCTAAATACCGGTAGTTTAAACTGGATTTTGAATACCCAACGTCTGAGAGCCTTGGTAGAAGATAAGGACCCCGGAATTACGACCAATGTTGCTAAATTTTGTGTATCTGCTATTAGACATAGGAAACAAGAGCTACTCAATGGCAATTGGCAGGGGAATGCTAACACTTAATTTCATTTATGTTTTTTTTAACTTTAAAGCGTTGTTGTTTTATTTGCATTGAAATTGTCCCCTGTATCTTTCCATGTTATGCTCTGCTGACTCGTTGCATGAGTCAAATTGGTCTGTGACCGTTTAATAAATTTGATTTGATTTGATTTTGAATAAATATGCAATTAGTTTTTACTGTTTGGGATTTACTGTTCTCTTCCTAAGTGGATCTTGCAAATTACTATTCTGAATGATGTTTTTTTTAATAGGGGAGGGTGTACTGGGGATGAGTTTATGGAACCAAGCGGGTGGTACCCCAAAATGTTTGTGAACCACTGGCCTAAACCCTGGTTTACCGCCTCCGTGGATTGCTTAGGTATTTGTTACGGAAGCAGCTATAAGTGAGTTGCCAAGATGGGACTAATTGCCTCTTCAGAGTGTCAATTTGCCTGCTGCTGTCGTCAATTGAAACCCAATTGTGAGAGATGACATTTTTACCAGGCTTGCCCTAAACTTGGATTCAAAATGTAATGCAGACTAGAAGGTAATTGTTCCAGTCCAAGCATGCTTTAAAATGGGACATATGCCCAGCTTTATAGTTGGCATGGGGGGAAAGATATGGATAGCTAATGCCGGAAGGGGGGGAGTTTTGGCTAACTTCTGCACCTTTTTTAAATATTAGAGAAATATATATATAATCCTTCATGGAAAATTAAGGCTGCTTCTTCAAGAGAGAGGGAATTGGATCCTCTTAGTGCCCAAACTATCCAGCAGTGAATGCGGCTGCTGATTGCTGCTCTCACATGCATATGGAAGAGAAGGGTCCATGGGCGTACCCAGGATCAAAACTAGGGGGGGGGCAAGGGGAGGGGCCAAGGCACGGAAGGGGAGGGGCCACAAAGTGGGCGGGAACAGCGAACTCGCGCTCCGCCGGGCTGTGCCCCTCCCTAGAAGCAGGGCTGGTGGGCGGAGGCGGAGCCCAGCCCAGCGGAGCGCGAGTTCGGCGTTCCCGCCCACCGCGCCGCGCTCCCTGGTTCCCCGCCGCGCTTGGCCTTGCCTGAGGGCGCGCCGGGGAGCTGGAGGGAGGGTGCGGCGCGGTGCGGCGGGAATGGCGAACTCGCGCTCCGCCAGGCTGTGCTCCGCCTCTGCCCACCAGCCCTGCTTCTAGAGTAGGGCAGCTGCCCTAACTTGCCGCATGGTGGGTACGCCCTTGGAAGGGTCTCCTTAAAAACTCCCCTTGTGCTCTTGTAATTAAAAGCCATTTTGTTTCTTTTAGCTTTGGGGCTGCACAGATGTATTTTATATCATCTGAATGTTATGTAACCTGGAAAAGTAAGGTACCAGTGTTCTATGTGGTGCAGTGGGTAGAGTGTTGGACTGGCAGACTAGGGTTCGAATCACCACTCAGCCATGAAGCTCACTGGGTGACCTTGGTCAGGTTGCTGTCTTCTCTTAGTCTAGCCTACCTCACAGGGTTGTTGTGAGGATAAAAGGAGGAGGGGAGAACCACCTTGAGTCCCTTGGAGCCAAAGCTGGTATATAAATGTACTCTAGTTGAGCCATATTAAAGTGAGAAGGTGCCATCGGCATACCTGATGACCATCTTGGCTGCAAGTCCTGGAAGACCTTCCAACTCTATTATTCTGTTATTCTAACTTGGTGGCCATCAATGCCTCTTGTGGCAGTGAGTTCCAGAGCTTAGCTACGATCAGACAACAGCAGCATCCATATAGTTGGAAGGGTCCTTGAGGGTCATCGAGCCCAAGTCCCTGCAATTCGTAAGGTTAAAAAAAAGGGTAAAGGACCCCTGGATGGTTAAGTCCCGTCAAAGGTGACTATGGGGGTCGCAATTCGTAGCGCTTTACATAGTCCTAAGACACAATGGGGATGCGGGTGGCACTGTGGTTTAAACCACAGAGCCTAGGGCTTGCCGAGCAGAAGGTCAGGGGTTCGAATCCCCGCGACGGGGCGAGCTCCTGTTGTTCGGTCCCAGCTCCTGCCAATCTACCGGTAGCAGTTTGAAAGCACGTCAAAGTGCAAGTAGATAAATAGGTACCACCGCAACCCGAGTCATCTGTGACTGGGCTTAACTGTCAGGGGTCCTTTACCTTTTTAAGATACAATGAGATTCAAAGGAGCCTGCTGTGATCCGCAGCAGAGACACGACAGCAACCTCAAATAAAAGCATGTTTAATGTTTTGTTATGATTTCATATACTGTATGCTTGAAGCTGCATAGAGTGGGTGGGGCAACCCAGTCGGATGGCTAGGGTATAAATACTGTATTAAAATTGTTGTTGCTGCTGGGTATAAATGATAAAATTGTTGTTTTTGTTGGATATAAATGATAAAATTGTTTTTGTTGGGTATAAATAATAAAATTGTTGCTGCTGCTGAGTATAAATGATAAAATTGTTGTTTTTGTTGGATATAAATGATAAAATCATTGCTGTTGTTGGGTATAAATAATAAAATTGTTCTTGTTCTTCTTCTATTACTATTATTATTGACGTCCCTATTTTCATCCGAGAAATGTTGCAGGCCATGCATTTGCAGCAACCTCCAGCCGTTTTTGCTTGAATAAAACGCCGCTCTCCTTTTGCCCGCCTCCTTCCCTCCGTCTTCCTCGAGCGAGTGAAGAAGAAGAGGAGGAGGCCCGGCGGCAGAAGAAGGAAACGCCCCTCTTCTCGTGACGTCACGCCCCTCCCCCGTCCTCCTAGAGATAGCCGACGCCGGAGCGAATCGAGCGAATCGATCTTGCTGCCCGCTCTGGGCTCGGCTGGCGCGGTCTGCCCGGGCGACCCCAAGATGGCGGCGGCGTCTTCGTCGTCGCGGTGGGCGCTGGCGGCGGCGTTGACGGCGGGACCCCGGAGGGCGTCTGCTGCTGCTGCTGCGGGGCTGGCGGCGTCTCCGGCGTGAGGAGGAGAGGCCATGGCTCCGGGGGCGTGAGGATGTGCGAGAGCTACTCGCGCTGGCTGCTGCGCGTGTCGGCGGCGCAGGTGTGCCAGGCGCTGGGCTGGGACGCCGTGCAGCTCTCCGCCTGCGACCTCCTCACCGACGTCCTGCAGAGGTACCTGCACTCGCTGGGCCGAGGCTGCCGGCGCTACTGCGAGCTCTGTGAGTAACGGCCGCGGGGGTGTGTGTGGAGGGGAGCGAGGGGGTCGCCATGGCGACGGGGCTGTCACGGGGAGTGGGGGCGCACGTGAGGTGATCTTGGGGGAGCGGGCCGTGGGGCTGGCGTGACGTGGCCGTGGGTCTGCAGCGGATATGGGGGATGTGGCTATGGGGTTGGCATGGAGATGTCACGACGTGGCAGTGGGGCTGGAGCGGGTGTGGGGTGTGTGGGGTTGTCGTAGTGTGAGGGGCAGAGGAGGGTTATCATAGTGGCACGGTGTAGCTGTGGGGCTGGAGTTAAGGTAGGGGGAGCGTGGGGCTGGCACAACGTGGCTTTGGGGCTGGGGCGGATATTTGGGGGGACGTGGATATGGGATGGGCATAGAGGTGTCAGGATGCGGGCATGGGGCTGGAGCGGATATGTGTGGGGCGTGGGGTTGTTGTAGTGCAGGCACCCCCAAACTGCAGCTCTTCAGATTTTTTAGCCTACAACTCCCATGATCCCTAGCTAACAGGACCAGTGGTCGGGGAAGATGGGAATTGTAGTCCAAAACATCTGGAGGGCCGAAGTTTGGGGATGCTTGTTGTAGTGTGCTAGATTGGGTAGGGGGGGAGTGTGGGGTTGGCACGCCGTGGCTTTGGGGCTGGAGCGGATATTTGCAGGATGTGGATATAGGGTTGGCTTGGAGGTGTCACGACGTGGCCATGGGACTGGAGGGCACTGCTTCTTTTAAATTGCTTTTATTTTATTTATTTTCAACTATGTTTTCAACTATGCCCTTTTAAAATGTGTTGGGGGAATTATTGGGTTGTTGTTGTTTTGGTTATGTATTTTGTGGTTTTATATACTGATTTTATCCTGTAAATTGCCCTGGGACCTGCGGGTATAGGGCGGAATATAATTTCAATAATAATAACAAATATGGGGGGGCAGGGGGTTTTTGTCACAGTATGGGAGGCAGAGGAGGGCTGTGGGGTTTGCTATTCATTTATTTACTTACTGAATTTCTATACCGCCCTTCATCTGAGAACCACAGGGTCGTCTACAGTATAAAAACCGCAAAAGGCATACCACAGTGACAAACAAAAACAATACCCCTTCCACCCAAACACACGTACGGTTTTAAAGGCTGTAGATTGTTTCATCAGCCAAATGCCTGGGAGAAGACGAATGTTTCTGCCTGGCACCTAAAGATCTGGAACAAAGGTGCCTCACAAGCTTCCCTGGGGAGACCCCCCCCCCAGTTGGTTGTTATAGTGGTGGTATGATATGGGCATTAGGCTGCAGTCGATGGACATATGGTGTTCTGGAGAGCGAGGTGACTTGAGTCGTGGACGCTGGTGTACCTTGGAGTTGTTATGGTAAGAAGTTGGGGAGGACCATAAGGTTGTCACGGTGAGAGAGTGATGCCCATGTGGGTTGTTGTCACTTGACTAATACTGAATGTAGGGAGGGGAGTAGGATCACTATAGGGTTGTCTTCGGAGGAGGAGGCCCATGGGTCTGTCAAGTTGATGGAGTGAAGGGCTGGAGTTGTCGTACATAAGAATATATGAAGAGCCGGCTGGATCAGGCTATTGGCCCATCTAGTCCAGCATCCTGCTCTCACAGCGGCCAACCAGGTGCCTACCAGAAGGAGGAAAAAGGGGTTGTTATAAAGATGACAGAGAAGGGGTGTAGTTATGCATTCCTGGACTAGCATTTATTTAACACTGTAGTATTTATATAGCCCTGCGTAATCCTCAAAGCACTTCACAAACATTATGTTGGCATTATTTACAAGAGTCCTTTATGGTACCACCGTATGATTATCTCGGTATTGCAGATGTGGAGCTGAGGCTGAAAAGAAGCAGCCTACTTAAATTCGCGTGTGCTGCATCCACAAGCATGATGAAAGAGAAGTAAATCCCATGGAATTAAAAGAGGGACTTCATCCCAGGAAGATGTGTGTAGGATTAGAGCCTCCATGAGTTTGTGACTGAGGGAAGATTTCACATTTCAGTCTCTTATTTATTTATTTTAAAATTTCAGTGCCACCTACCACATTGGTCCAGTATACATAATTTTTAGATGTAATATCAGCATTAAGATCAATCAGAAATAAGAATGCCGTTGATAATCCAGGGCAAAATAAAAATCTAACAACCTTCTGGAATCACATGGGCGAAGGCCTGAAAATACACATTTTTAGTAGGTGCTGAAATGTCATGAGGGTTGGTGCCTGCCTGAGATCAGATGGGAGGTAGTTCCATGAGGAGGGTGCCACCGCAGAAAAAGACCTCCACCTGGCCACTGCCAATTGAACCTCTACTAGCAGGTGTGGGAGTCCTCTGGCCTGCAGAGCTCATGGGGTCTACCAAGCCTCAGAGATTGGCTTACCAAGCAGTGCTAGAAATGAGCCCGGTGGCAGGCCCATTTTGCAACTGGTGCGGGTCCAATTGTGACCACATGGGGACCTCTGGATGTCAGGTTGGCGACCGAGGAAAGCAAAATGTCACTTAGAGAAGGATCTGAAATATTTTCCCTGAAGCTTGAATTTGTTTTATTCTGGATTGTTTTATTTTATATTTTAATGTGTTGTAAACCATTCTTGAGATTTGTTCTTTAAAGTATAAAGTGGTATAGAAATGAAAATAATAAGAAGAATAAACCCCATTGCAAAATAATTATAATATGCGCCTAGATGTTCCATTGCTGCAAACATAACATAGATTTAAAGCGCCATTTGGCAATTAGATTATATACAGTATCTGAGTTTCTAACACTGTTACCAAGCCATTTGCGGCAACACATACAAACTAGGCATAAGAAGTTCAAGGTGCACTACTGAAGGGCCTTGTCAGCTGATTGTAGTAGTGATCAAATAGGGGTGCGCTAACTTCAGGTAACTTGGTCCCAAACTGTTTAAGGCTCTATAGGTCGGAACTAAAACTTTAAACCTAGTCTGGTAACTAATTGGCAACCAGTGTAACACATGAACAGTAGGAAACCCCAGTATGGCCCAGCTGCCATATTTTGTAACTAACTGCAGCTTCTAGAATCGCTTTGCATAGTATGTCTTACAGTAGCCCAATCTTGAGTTTATCAATACATGATGTCACAGTGGCCAGGCTCTCCTTTAGCTCTTTAGTTGCATTTTTGGGTATGGAGTTCAGTTTTTACAGAGGGGATGGATAGGAAAGTGGTGCTAAAGGTAATTGATAGGGCTATATTCTCTGTAAGTGGTGGACCAAAAACTGGGGCTTGTCACGGCCTAGTACAGTATCCAGTTTCCCCAGTTTCCCTGTTTGCTCCCTATTTGGGAATTATGGTTGCAGGGGAGAGAAGAGATGAGGATTCCGTTAGATGAAGGAGAAAATGGGTGCATTTAATGTTGGAACAGGGTTGACTGAAGTCAGCCTAAATACTAGATAGCTCCAAAGCAGCAGGCAAGCCGGCAGAAAAAAGGCTGGGTAGAAATATTGGTGGCTCAGCAGCCTTCTACTCTGCCAGCTTGCTTGTTTGTCTTGAAGGAGGTAATCGTGTAAGAGGGGCACAGATTTAATTGCCGTGGGGAACATTATTTTCCTTTCTGGAAATAGCTGTGCTGGGCATGGTAGGGATTGGTTCCTATTCTCTTCTCCAGTTTTGAGGGGTGTATGGAGACTTACTCTCTCTCTTAATATAATTTTGTTTATAGTTTTTATTTATGTAAATCACAACAATTATTTAACCATAACTTTAACATTTCCGACTTCAACTCCCTTCCTCCTCTTTCTGCGGTTCTTTACATTTATTTCTGTCCTTTCCTGCATGCTCCAAATTTTCTTAACTTACTCTTTTGCTCGTCTATTCTCATATGTATTCTTGAAACTGCAGATTTTTACAATAATCCTGCCAATGTCTTGATCTGTTTACAGTTTATTTGTATATACTCAATAAACCATTTCCATTCCTTTCTAAAAAGTTTGTTCTCTTGATTTCTTACTCTTCCGGTAAGTTTCGCCATTTCTGCATGGTTTCCGTAACCATTCTTCTCTCGTTGGGACCTATGGAGAGTTATTCCCAGTTGATTGGACTTTGGATATGAGGTTGGTGGAGGTGGTCAGGGTTTGGGCAAGTACACAATTTGACTGCCTGTCATTACCAGCCAGTGTGGTGTAATGGTTAGAGTGTTGGACTGTGACTTGGGAGAACAGGGTTCGGATCCTTAATCAGCCATGAAGCTCACTGGGTGGCCTTGGGCCAGTCACTGTCTTCTTTCACAGGGTTGTTGTGAGGATAAAAGGAGGAGAGCTGCTTGGGAGAAAAGGTGGTATATAAATGCAATAAACGCATACACAAATATTTGTGGACCTTTTGTAATTGAGATGGGAGGAATAAATGTTGCAGCTGTCAGCTACTGTCAGGAATGGATGGGGTGCCCTCTGCTGGTGGATCTGGAGATTAACAAGGCAGTAGTGCATTTCTAATGAATGAAGAGGATAATAGAATCATAGAGTTGGAAGGGACCCTGAGGTTCATCTCATTGGGATAACTTGTAGCATTCAGATTGTTAGAACAGATGCCATGTTTAAGAAGGATGCAGGTTAAATAGGATTCTTAATGGACTTGGGTTATCACAGGGAAAGCAATGCTCCCAAGAGACATACAGGGGAGTATACATGAACATAGAACGGTATGAAGTTACAAATGCAAAAGAAATGGCTCATTGTAGAAATAAGTACCAATTCAGTTGATGTAGGTTGAGGGAATAAATCTATAATGATTAGTGCTAAGTGCACTAAGAAGGTAAAAAGCAGATCCTTACATTCTTCTAAGGACAGCTCATCTGTCCCAGGGATAGTGGAGATGTTGAACTGTTATCTGGCCCAAATCAGTTGTTTTGTAACTTCTCATGGAGCACCAGAACAGGGGCCACATCCCTTGCTGCCCCTGTCCTCCACCATCCACATGTCAAGGGGAAGGCCTGACGAGGGGAGTCTCCTCTGCTTTTCTAGGCTCCCCACCTTGATTTCGTACCCTCTTCATTCAGAGCTCTAAACTGGGGTGGGTGGGTAATGTGCCTAGAGTAGACCTCTTCCTTTCAGACCTTCCCCTGGCACTGGGGAGATGGGACTAGCAGCGGATGTGATGGTACTCCATACAGATGTTCCAAATAAAACTAGTGTCTGTGGTGGTGGTGGGGGAACAAACAAGGGTAAACTGTTCATATTTATATGGCTGCACAATAATGTATATACTTTCAGCTGCTAAAAAGGATATGGAAACTTACGTAAAAGCAAAGGGGGGAGTTGCCTTTACACCCATAAGTTTGCGCCCACCAACCGAAGTAACAGTTCTGAGTTCATGGGGCAAGGTCTCTGTTTGGGTTCAGGTGACTGAGGAGTCATGCGTGCTTACATGAGCCTAAGACACCCGCAGCCACATGGACACCTTGTTGTCTTTAAACTCTACCACATGGTGAAATACCCATTTTTATATCCCTGCAACCAAATGGGTTTCCCAGAGGGACTCCATTGTGGAGGTCATGTCGATGGTGATGGAGGAATGCATTGGAATTAAAAGGGACGGGAAGTCTTCCATGTCCCTGCCCGTCCCCCACAAATTATCACGGGGCATCACTTTTTTCTGCATCTACACATAGGTTGAGCCACTGGCATGCTGCCTTGCTTCTGTAATTCTTGGCCACCTGAGTTTGACTCACCATCATGTATGGATATAAATTCTTCCAATGTCGCTGTAGCCTTGTGTGCATATATTTTTAAAGTATGAACCAGAAGTAGAAACAAATATTTCAAATGCTAGTACTTCAAATTAGGTGTTTAGGACCTAAAGAACCCTGTGAAAAAATGTCCATATTCCTAGTTGTCAGAGTCAGATTTTTGGACACCCAGGCAATGAGGCAGCTGGGACTTTTCGTGACAGTGATTTGCTGCTTTTCCTTTTAAAGCTGCTAAATCAACATATTTCTTATGCACTTGCAATGTTTGTTTTTAAAAACCTTTCTTGATTCCTTTTTTTCTTTTCTTTTTTTTAACAGATGGCCGGACAGATCCAATTTTGGAGGATGTAGGTGAAGCCTTCAAGCTTATGGGGGTCAACCTGCATGAACTGGAAGATTACATACTCAATATTGAGCCAGTCACTTTTGCGCATCAAATCCCCTTATACCCTGTCAGCAAGAATAATGTCCTGCAGTTCCCCCAGCCTGGAAGCAAAGATGCAGAAGAGAGGAAAGAGTATATTCCTGATTACCTGCCACCCATTGTCTCTTCTCAAGAAGGTGAGAAACTAATAATTTATTTGCTTTGTTTTTATCTGCTTGTTTTTGAGCAGTAATTCCTGCTCGCTTGCATTTCAGGAAGCTTGGAGTCTGCTACCTTCTGTGTCGCATCGTGAGGATATGTTACTGCTAGCAGCAGAATTGAGTATCGCAATAATGTGTAGTGGCATGCAGCACATTTTGCTGTTCAGGTTTACCATGGTAGTTCCACTGGCTTCATTGACAAATGGTTCAAAGAGCTGCCATGTAGGAAATGGAGCTGGGTTAGAATCACTGCTCAGCCCTATTTGTTGTTGTTGTTGTTGTTTAGTCGTTTAGTCATGTCCGACTCTTCGTGACCCCATGGACCATAGCACGCCAGGCACTCCTGTCTTGCACTGCCTCCCGCAGTTTGGTCAAACTCATGTTTGTAGCTTCGAGATCACTGTCCAACCATCTCGTCCTCTGTCGTCCCCTTCTCCTAGTGCCTATTTGGTTTGGGGCAATTCACTAACGTCCCAGCATCGGTTTCCCAGATAAAAGTTGTGAAGAACCTGAATTAAAAACATTGTAGGGTTAAGATTGGTTATGGGATTCATAACAACTTGGCATGTGAGCTAAGCGTATTGGGACATGGATTAATGAGCCAAATTTCCGTGCAGACATTCACCTGGTCACTATGGGTGAGTAAGAATAACAGGGAAGTGACCAGGTTTTGTACCATGGAAAAAGTAGGTTCTCTTCTCCTCTGCCTCTTTACAGGAAGTTAATGTGCTATGAATTGCTTCAAAAGACATGGCAAGTAGGTAGGCTGGTGAAAATTACTGTGAGCTACTAACTTTAGCTGATCAGTTTGGAACGCTGAGTGAACTGTGCCTCAGAACCTTCTTACACAGGTGCAAAGTGAGGATAAAGTGGTGCAAAGAGTCCTTGTATCTGAGAAGGTTTTAGTTCCAGTGATAGGAGTACTATTGTAGGGTTCTATGTTTGCTCCTCTTGAAATGTTGAATAGGGTTCATGAAACCTAAGGGGCGACTGTGGCTGCATATTTCATACAGTTATCTTGAAGATAAAATAAAAAGTTAGAAATGTTTCCTTTTTCTACAAAAATCAAACTGTCCCTTCCCAAATCAAATGTCTACATATTTTTTATAATTTGGCAGCTTTAAGCCACTTTTGAGGGGCTGCTATGCCTGCAAATTTCATCCACTTCTGTCTGCTTTAATTTCCCATCAAAGTGAAATTTGTTTTCAACAAAGCTGCTTCAGATCCCAAGCATGAGTCAAATTGGACAGAGCATAGAGCAACTCGGAACAGATTGGGCCATTTCCTAAAATGACAAATACAAATAGGAACCAAACCTTGTGCCCTGTGCAGATTTTGTGGTATTGGTTGTTGCGTTTTTTGTGAGTTATATAGTATTAGACATCATTGGATAGGAATTTCAGTTATTTATATTATATTTTAGTGTTTTTGACACCTGCTTTGAACTAACAATATGAGAAAAGCCAAGGTAGAAATAAATAAAAGTTCCTATGGACTGTGTAAAATTTGCATCCTAAAGGCACATAGTCGTCATACAGTGACATTCAGTTCATCTGAAGCAAAATGTGGCAACTCTGTATCATATGAATTGGCCTGGACCATATGATCTTTGTCACAACCTGTCCTCTGAGTCCCACCATGACCAGAAAGGGGACTTTCCTCTATAACTGATACCCTGAACAGCAAAATGTGCTCCTGTCTGCCACTACTCATTATTGTAAACTTTCCTCATATTGCTCCAGCTCCCTGAGCATTTTGATCACTCCTTTCTGCGTCTTTTCAAGGCCAGTGACACCCACTTTGCAGCGCAGCCACCAGAACTGCACATAGTATTCCAAGCATGGCCACACTATAGATCTGTGTTGTGTATTCATTTAATGCTCCAATGTTGCAGGCGCATGGAACCGACACACAGAGAAATGTTGCCAACAACATGACACACCTGTGAATTTTTGCAGGTTTCCATTTCCAGGTACATAATTCGGAATCTGAAGCGCTTTCTGCCAAATAGAGCTGACCGTGGGTTGCATTCATTGTTCTGCACATGCGGCTCTGCTGGCATAATGGGACTTAACGTTTCCTCTCCTTCCATGCATCACAAAATCTCTGGGGTGGGTGGGTTTCTCAACCCCCAAAGCTGGTTTTTAAGATATGGGAGGGGCCTGGAGGGGAGAGGAAGAGGAAGATCTATTGGCAACATGCAAGTCATTTGCACCAGTGGAGTTCCAGTATAGGATACAGCCTCACGTGACATTCCTTGAGCCACTGTCGGCTGCGATGGTGTGTGACTGGCACTTGAGAATTTAGTTTTTTATACGTTTGGCATGGGTGAAACTTGATAGCTTATTCTCACTTTATTATCTCTCTCAAATATTTTGTATGTGTGTAGCTATTGAGAAGTGAAGTATTTGTTTTTAGTGCCTATTGCTTGGATAATTTTTCTGTAGTAGAGACTTTTGTGTATTTACTATAACCCATGACCAGCAGGTGTTGCTCTCCTACCTTATAAATGACTCGGGTTAGCGCTCTTGTCTGCCTGCCTGTGCTGGTCTTTGTGAGCTGAAATACCACATTCAAGCTTAAACCAATTGCTGTCTTCAGGATATAGAATTAGTGTATTTTGCTTGCCATTCGACATAAATAGATATGATCGCCTCCATATCTAGGGAGGAACAGATCTTCCCTTTTCTCTGTCGAGACAGAGATTCTGTTTTGTATAATCCTGATTAGATCAAAGATAGCTGCTTTGTTTAGCATGAAAGGCCATGGCAAGAATGGAGGACCATTGCTAAACGGTGCATTTAGATTCATATACTTAACAAGCTTGTAGTTGTTATGAGCACAGTGCGTGAGGAAATATAGCGGGGGGACATATTTCATATATAGTGTCTTGAGTGGTCTCCAGTTGAGTTATACTTAGAGTAGACCTGTTGAAATTAATGGGCCTCAGTCATGTCTTCAGTTTATCTGGGTCTACTCTGAGTAAGACTAACATTGGATAATACCCATTGTGTTTTTAGGGTGTCTGTCTTGATCATAGGCAAGAATGAGGTACCCTATGAAAGCAAAGAACATGCCACTGTGTCAAATACCAATTCTGTCATTTTGCTGGAAAAGCAAATTCATTAGTAATTCAAGAAAAGGGACCAATCCCCAAGGCTGGTTGTTACCTAGCTACCTCTCTTCAGTTGTTGGCTAACCTGTGATGAGAAAAGAAGCCCAGTGGAATGGAAGGCAATAGTTTGAGAGAGGTAGTGACCAGGGGAATCGGGCAGAGAAGGAATGGAGTTTGGGATTGAATGTGATGGGTGAAAGCAGACTTGGGGAAAGAAAGGTGCAGGAAGTAGCAGATATAGGGGAGCAAAGTAATGATGAATCATGGGAAGGGTGGGTGGAACAGACACAAAATTGGGGAAGCTGAGATTTATAAAAACAATGCAGCAGCTGTTGGTGGTAGAGTAGGGTTGAAATCTGTGTGTCTAGGGTCTCTGCAGGAGAGCTTGCTGAGCTGCTGTTATGTGTCACAATGAAAACCTAACATAGGCCAAGTGGACAAAAGGGGTAAGGTTATTGCCCGCCTATGTGACTTGTTTTTGGGAGACGCAAAGCCACCATTACACAGAAATACCTGCATTGTGTGTCACCCTTTGGAAACAGTGAGGAGTGCCCATTTCTCTAATAATAATAATAATTAATAATAATAATAATATTTATACCCCGCCCATCTGGCTGGGTTTCCCCAGCCACTCTGGGTGGCTTCCAACCAAATATTAAAAACAATACAGCATCAAACATTAAAAACTTCCCTAAACAGGGCCGCCTTCAGTTGTCTTTTAAAAGTAAAATAGTTGCTTATTGCCTTGACATCTGATGGGAGGGCATTCCACGGGGCGGGTGCCACCACTGAGAAGGCCCTCTGCCTAGTTCCCTGCAACTTTGCTTCTTGCAACGAGGGAACCGCCAGAAGGCCCTCAGCGCTGGATCTCAGTGTCCGGGATGAACGATGGAGGTGGAGACACTCCTTCAGGTATACAGGACCGAGGCCGTTTAGGGCTTTAAAGGTCAGTACCAACACTTTGAATTGTGCTCGGAAACGTACTGGGAGCCAGTGTAGATCTCTCAGGACCAGTGTTATGTGGTCCCGGCAGCCACTCCCAGTCACCAGTCTAGCTGCTGCATTTTGGATTAATTGCAGTTTCCGGGTCACCTTCAAAGGTAGCCCCACGTAGAGCGCATTGCAGTAGTCCAAGTCTTTCTCTCTTCTCATTTTGAATCATAATTTTAGTAGCCATGATAGGCTGCCAGTTTTCAGGCAGCATGTTTTGGAGGCAGAGAAGCTTTGCAGTGCTAGCTACGCTCTTAAGTCTGTATTGTATAGCCAGCCTCCCTGTCTCCCCATTCCCTTGCGTTTCTGGCTAGGAGGCCAGCCTGAAACAGCTTCTCCTGTCAACTACCCATGCCTGGTGGTTAAGTACTGTAAAAGTCTGTGTTAAGTTCCCTCTGCCATTCCACTTGTCAAGTGCCAGACACTGATTGCTTTTTGTACAAATGAGCTTCCATGTATGCATCGACCTAGCAGGGAGAAGCAACAGGAGAAACGGACAAAATGAGAAAGGCAGCCAAGCTTGAGAAGCAGACAGACGATGCCGTTAGAGAAGAGCCAGTAGGGAAGACAGATTTCAAAGGGAGAATAATATGGGATGTGAGCAGAGGTTGGCAGGTGAGGGGGGGGGATATACTCAGTATTGAGTATATCCCCCCCCCTACAGAGTGTCAATCAAGTGGTCCTTTTGAAAATATTGTTAAAATTTGCCTGAGATCTTGCTTGATGTAGTTAACAAGGAGAATACTGCAAGAATATTTATTAGAAGGATGTGTTTGCCTTAAAAACACAGCTGAAGGTGCATGATGAGCCTAGATAGGTAGCTACCTCAAGACTATGGGAAATTCAGGCTATTAATCAATGTATGGGATAAGTACAAGTGAGGGATGCAGCTTGTTGCGACTGTAGCATAATTTTGAATAAATTAGGTGTTGCGTTGAAGGTTAGGCTTAAGTCTTTGCAGTGGCTGGAATTTTTATTTACTTCCATGCAAATTCTTTAAAATATTATATGAAAATTGCCCGTTTAATGCCTATATAAAAGGACACAATTTCAGAGGGAAAGCGTAATAGTTTTTCAGTTCAGCCACCTGCTGGGGGAAAAAACCCCTGTTCTATGGAGCATAAAACCTGCTAATTAGATCCTGAATTATTTACATTGAAGGAGAAATTGCACTGCTGAGATACAAAATGCTGTTTTAGTTTCATTGTCATGAGGTCAAGAATAAAGGAGAAGAACGTGGACCGAAAAAGAAGCCCATTATTCCGTATATTTGGGGCTAATGGAAAGAGGGAAACCAAATAGTCCATTGAACGCAGATGTTACCCACACAGTAGGGAGAGCATTTTAATCTTTATTTAATTCTTGGAATAGCTTGGCAATGAAGTGTCTGCAAGTAACCTTCCCTGATATTAAGAATACATCTTAATGCCTCCAGTTACAGAGGGCAAAGTTAGAAAGCTTGTTCAGGATCTGGCTAATACAGTGGTGCCTCGCTTAACGAATGCCCTGCTTAACGAAATTTCCGCTTAACGAAAGGTTTTTTCTAGCGGAGGTTGCCTCGCTAGACGAATTCATTTTACGAAAAATTCGTCTAGTGAATCGCGGTTTCCCATAGGAATGCATTGAAATTCAATTAATGCGTTCCTATGGGCAAAAAAAAATTCAATACATTCCTATGGGATTCGCTAGACGATTTTTTCGTTATAAGAAAAGACCCGTGGAACGAATTAAATTCGTCTAGCGAGGCACCGCTGTAATTGCATCTCATGAGGATATGATAACCCCCCCCCCAAAAAAAAAATTGTATACAAAATATTAAGTGGTGGGCCCCAGTATTTGCAAAGCTTTTTACTTTTTTGTAATTCTGGTAAGATTCAATTTTGATGGGAGTCAAGCTTTGTATCCATTCCAAGAGAGACCCAAGAATTATCGCTTCATAAGTCTTTTGGATTTCATATGTAACATTTAATCCCTATATTGCTGAAATTAGCAATTGATGCTGATGAGCAGATTATTGTAGTGGAAGAATAGAATGGATTCTTTAAAGGAAAGCCAATAATTCATTGGTGCTCTGTTTTGTTCCATATGTATCTAGAAAGGGTCTATAGCTTTATGAAAACATAAAAAGAGTTGTGTAGCACCTTAAAGACTAATACATTTTCTTTGACATAAGTTTTTTTGGCTCAACTGACACAACTTGGGTTCATGCGGCATGCCATAATCTGTGGGTCTTTAAGGTGCCATGAACCCTCTGCTGTTTTTGCTGGAAGAGACTAACACAGCTAACCCTCTGAATATGTGCAGTTTTAGATCTGTTTTCAGACTTTGATTTGTCAGACAGAGACTTGGTTTAAATGGTTCAGTACAAATGTTCAGTACAAAGAGAGTTACTAAATTTAATTAAAAACCTTTCTTCTTATGCTGACCTTAAAGCTAGGTTTGGTTTAACAGTCCCTGCTCTGAGGATCGTAGGACATTGATGGCTGTGCCATTTTTGTTTAATCTTCAAAATCTTCAGCATTTATCTCCCACATTTTTTGATGACGAAGTTTCCATACTACTTTCTGAAACCAGTATGGTGCTTGTATCCATTACAGTGATAACTATGAGGCATCTTCGTAGAGATTTTGGATCTTTCTGTAAAAAGGAACTTCTTCCTTTGAGCTGTGCTGATACTAGGTTTAATGTGATTTGATAAAAGGCCCAAGCCACATAAGCGGATGATGGATAATATTAAAAACCTTAACTTGTTCCCTATTAAGTATGTAGGGATTTTGTTTAGGCAGAATCATATGAGGGCAGGGCACCTGGAATCGACAAGACTTCTAATGGTACAAGTGACTAAGACCCTGTTAAACTTTGCCCACTTTCAAGAAGGTCATTTTTTAGACAAGATCTTAGACAAGTGGCACATGTTTCAGAAGCGTGGGGTGGGCAAATGTCATCAAACTGGAAACTACCCAAATTTCTTTTTGCTCTTAAACCTCCCACATGACGCTCCTGTTCTCATGATGAAGTTTGAGGTTGGGTTTCCTTCAATATTACCCACAATTTGTACAGTTTTGCTTCCATAATGGTTAAATTAAAGCATATATGCTCTCTACGAGGTTGCCTAAAAAATGTTATGCGGAGCAAATTTCCAATAGATATTACGAAATTGTTGCTGTTGTTATTTAAATTTGTATTCTGCCCATCAATTCCATCCATTTGTATTCTGCCCATCAATCTCAGGGAGGTTCACAACATAAAATTACAATATAAAACCCACAAAATACGTAGTAAAAATAACAACAACAACGAACCAATAATCCTCCCCTCCCACAACAAATTTAAAAGGGCATTGGATGTCTAGCAGCCAAAGACCTGGTTGAAGAGGAACATTTTCACCTGGCGCCTAAAGGTATGTAATGAAGGCACCAGGAGAACGTCTACAAACGGGGAGCCACCACAGAAAAGGCCCATTTTCGTGTTGCCCTCCAGACCTCTTGTGGAGGAGGCACACAAAGAAGGGCCTCAGAAGATGATCTTAGGGTCTGGGTAGATTCATTTGGAGAGAGGAGGTCATTGAGGTATTGCGGACCTGAGCCGTTTAAGGTCAAAACCAACACTTTGAATTGGACCCGGAAACTAATTGGCAGTCAATGCAGTTGGGCCAGGATCGGCGTGATATACTCAAACCATCTTCTGAGCAGCCTGACCACCAAATTCTGCACTAGCTGAAGTTTCTGAACCGCCTTCAGAGGCAGCCCTATGTACAGCTGGGCTAAAAATGTGAAGCTCTCATGCTTAAGTATGAACTGATTATCAGTGCCTATTGCATTAAAATAAAGAGCTGGACCTTTTGTTAAATAGATGTTGTTTTCAAATTAGGCAATTCTCACCATTTTATTTTTCTGTTGAATCTGATTGTGGTCTTCCAGACAATTTCCCCCCACATTTTGTGATGAGAGCATATATTGCTTTGATGCGTCATGCTGTGCTCACAGCATATGTTTAAGGTCTGTGTGTGCTTATTGTCATCTTTACATTTGTGGCCAGAGAGAAGTAGAAGATAATTTCCCATTATATATTGTATTGCTGCCTGTATAATTCCCCTTGGGAAACGATTTTTAAAGAGATTACTGGGCCAGTTGCTTTTTTGAACGGTAGTGAGATAATCTGTTACTTATTGGTTGATAGGAGTAAATATATTTATGTACAAAGGTTCTGTGTTTACTTTATCAGCCCAATAGATCAGACAAAAATGTATAGCACAAAATGGAGCCCAGTGTAAAAATGTATACAGTATTGCGTATATTTCCATTTTGTAATGACCACTGGTTTTTAGCAAATAAATTTGACTCTTGGGGGGGAGGGGGCTAATGATTTTAGTTTCATAGCATGATTTTTTTTATCCCGTAATTGAGCCATCATTCCATTTTGTTCTCTCCCACTGCATTTCTTGTTAATGTTTTGCTTTATTTGGTGGTCACTTTGCTTCCTGTACTGTGTACAGCTTGAGGATCTCATTACATTTGGAGCATCAGGAACCTTTCTCCCCCAGAATCCATCTGTTTCAAATTAGTATAATAAGCACAGTCCACAGGGAACTCCCTTGTTCTGTGTATAGAGCTCTTGAGGAGTTCCTATTCATTTAATAACGTCTGTTGATAAGTTCCAGGCAGATTGTGCCCATTGTATGGTGGAGGCATATTTCCCTTCTTTGGTTTCGCACAACATTTTTTTAAAAAATATATATATCTTATTTATATATTTTTAAATAAGTGGGTGTTTGCTGGGTTTCACTTTAACAAATAAAAAGTAAGCGTGAGCAATTAAAAAACAACAACAGTAAATGCAGTGGGCAACTGATTTTGAAAGGAAAATCATGCATCAGTAGTTTTTTGCAGTTCCCTTTCATTTTTGCCCTATTTTCCTTGCCAGTCCCAGTTTGCATGTTTTGCGTTTCTGCATGTGCCCCTTCCCAAAGGCCTTAAGGTGTTCCAAGCCTGCCACCATCTTCTGCTAAAAGAACAGGAACAGAAAACCCCAAATTCTGCAAAAACCCACACTGAATTGCATGAATGAAATAACATTCAGATTACTGCACTGTTTTCTACTTGTAGCATATGTGAGTTGTGCATGGGGTTTACATGTAGACTATGGGGATAAAAATGTAATTTATTAACCACCACTGCCACCACTGATATGTAGTTACTACATTGAATTGCTAGGTGCCGTTTCTTTAAGGCTCATACATGTTGATATAAAGCCGCCTGCTTTATTGAAGAACTGAAGTGTTCCATAAATTGTCTCCCCCTTTATTTCTTGGTGTTCCATGAGCCAGCAAGGATGTATTTGAGCTTCTTCAACAGAAATGTGGCATATATGGGAATATTGCACCTTAAGTGGATGGACACATCACACCTCTGATTTGGAGGTTGAAAGCAAAATGCACGAGCAAAACGCACCTGTATACAGTGTTGTGGAGTAGACAGTTGCTTTTGCTGCTGGGGTATACTGCCAGCAATGATCCCACCAGAATATGAACATAATCCAACACAAATGGGGTTAAGTTATAAATTAACTAAGGAAGTCAAGGCATTAGCCGGAAAAGGAGGAGATGGTAACTTCATAGTGACATGGCAGAGGGCCTTCTCGGTAATGGCGCCCACCCTGTGAAATGCCATCCCATCAGATATCAAACAGAAAAACAACTTTGTGACTTTTAGAAGACACCTGAAAGCAGCCCTGAATAGGGAAGTTTTTAATGTTTGTTTTATTATGCTTTTACAATCGTACCTTTTTACAATCGTACCAGAGGGTTACGTAAACTTTGGGATGCGCGCACGGCAAACCCTGAAGTATTTCACCTGGTTTCGCCCTGTGCCGTATACA